>NW_028128304.1:0-49216 GCF_965231255.1 Vanellus vanellus | reverse complement strand
AGTGAGAACCAGCATTACTTTTCCCCGCTGGCACCTTTGTTGTGGCAGCAAAAGCTGGACGTTTGTCTTTTTTGCTCCGGAGGCTGCCGAAAGCGAAAACAGGTGCTTTTGAGGATGGAGTCCGCAGGAAAGCAGAGAGGGCCAAATTGTCTGGGGCATTTGAAAGGGTTCCAGGAGGCAGTGAGAACCAGCATTACTTTTCCCCGCTGGCACCTTTGCTGTGGCAGCAAAAGCTGGACGTTTGTCTTTTTTGCTCCGGAGGTTGCCAAAAGCGAAAACAGGTGTTTTTGAGGATGGAGTCCGCAGGAAAGCAGAGAGGGCCAAATTGTCTGTGGCATTTGAAAGGGTTCCAGGAGGCAGTGAGAACGAGCATTACTTTTCCCCGCTGGCACCTTTGCTGTGGCAGCAAAAGCTGGACGTTTGTCTTTTTTGCTCCGGAGGCTGCCGAAAGCGAAAACAGGTGCTTTTGAGGATGGAGTCCGCAGGAAAGCAGAGAGGGCCAAATTGTCTGTGGCATTTGAAAGGGTTCCAGGAGGCAGTGAGAACCAGCATTACTTTTCCCCGCTGGCACCTTTGCTGTGGCAGCAAAAGCTGGACATTTGTCTTTTTTGCTCCGGAGGTTGCCGAAAGCGAAAACAGGTGCTTTTGAGGATGGAGTCCGCAGGAAAGCAGAGAGGGCCAAATTGTCTGGGGCATTTGAAGAGGTTCCAGGAGGCAGTGAGAACCAGCATTACTTTTCCCCGCTGGCACCTTTGCTGTGGCAGCAAAAGCTGGACGTTTGTCTTTTTTTGCTCCGGAGGCTGCCGAAAGCGAAAATAGGTTCTTTTGAGGATGGAGTCCGCAGGAAAGCAGAGAGGGCCAAATTGTCTGTGGCATTTGAAAGGGTTCCAGGAGGCAGTGAGAACCAGCATTACTTTTCCCCGCTGGCACCTTTGCTGTGGCAGCAAAAGCTGGACGTTTGTCTTTTTTGCTCCGGAGGCTGCCGAAAGCGAAAACAGGTGCTTTTGAGGATGGAGTCCGCAGGAAAGCAGAGAGGGCCAAATTGTCTGGGGCATTTGAACAGGTTCCAGGAGGCAGTGAGAACCAGCATTACTTTTCCCCGCTGGCACCTTTGCTGTGGCAGCAAAAGCTGGACGTTTGTCTTTTTTGCTCCGGAGGCTGCCGAAAGCGAAAACAGGTGCTTTTGAGGATGGAGTCCGCAGGAAAGCAGAGAGGGCCAAATTGTCTGGGGCATTTGAAAGGGTTCCAGGAGGCAGTGAGAACCAGCATTACTTTTCCCCGCTGGCACCTTTGCTGTGGCAGCAAAAGCTGGACGTTTGTCTTTTTTGCTCCGGAGGCTGCCGAAAGCGAAAACAGGTGCTTTTGAGGATGGAGTCCGCAGGAAAGCAGAGAGGGCCAAATTGTCTGGGGCATTTGAAAGGGTTCCAGGAGGCAGTGAGAACCAGCATTACTTTTCCCCGCTGGCACCTTTGCTGTGGCAGCAAAAGCTGGACGTTTGTCTTTTTTGCTCTGGAGGTTGCCGAAAGCGAAAACAGGTGCTTTTGAGGATGGAGTCCGCAGGAAAGCAGAGAGGGCCAAATTGTCTGTAGCATTTGAAGAGGTTCCAGGAGGCAGTGAGAACCAGCATTACTTTTCCCCGCTGGCACCTTTGCTGTGGCAGCAAAAGCTGGACGTTTGTCTTTTTTGCTCCGGAGGCTGCCGAAAGCGAAAACAGGTGCTTTTGAGGATGGAGTCCGCAGGAAAGCAGAGAGGGCCAAATTGTCTGTGGCATTTGAAAGGGTTCCAGGAGGCAGTGAGAACCAGCATTACTTTTCCCCGCTGGCACCTTTGCTGTGGCAGCAAAAGCTGGACGTTTGTCTTTTTTGCTCCGGAGGCTGCCGAAAGCGAAAACAGGTGCTTTTGAGGATGGAGTCCGCAGGAAAGCAGAGAGGGCCAAATTGTCTGGGCATTTGAAGAGGTTCCAGGAGGCAGTGAGAACCAGCATTACTTTTCCCCGCTGGCACCTTTGCTGTGGCAGCAAAAGCTGGACGTTTGTCTTTTTTGCTCCGGAGGCTGCCGAAAGCGAAAACAGGTGCTTTTGAGGATGGAGTCCGCAGGAAAGCAGAGAGGGCCAAATTGTCTGGGGCATTTGAAAGGGTTCCAGGAGGCAGTGAGAACCAGCATTACTTTTCCCCGCTGGCACCTTTGTTGTGGCAGCAAAAGCTGGACGTTTGTCTTTTTTGCTCCGGAGGCTGCCGAAAGCGAAAACAGGTGCTTTTGAGGATGGAGTCCGCAGGAAAGCAGAGAGGGCCAAATTGTCTGTGGCATTTGAAAGGGTTCCAGGAGGCAGTGAGAACCAGCATTACTTTTCCCCGCTGGCACCTTTGCTGTGGCAGCAAAAGCTGGACGTTTGTCTTTTTTGCTCCGGAGGTTGCCAAAAGCGAAAACAGGTGCTTTTGAGGATGGAGTCCGCAGGAAAGCAGAGAGGGCCAAATTGTCTGTGGCATTTGAAAGGGTTCCAGGAGGCAGTGAGAACGAGCATTACTTTTCCCCGCTGGCACCTTTGCTGTGGCAGCAAAAGCTGGACGTTTGTCTTTTTTGCTCCGGAGGCTGCCGAAAGCGAAAACAGGTGCTTTTGAGGATGGAGTCCGCAGGAAAGCAGAGAGGGCCAAATTGTCTGTGGCATTTGAAAGGGTTCCAGGAGGCAGTGAGAACCAGCATTACTTTTCCCCGCTGGCACCTTTGCTGTGGCAGCAAAAGCTGGACATTTGTCTTTTTTGCTCCGGAGGTTGCCGAAAGCGAAAACAGGTGCTTTTGAGGATGGAGTCCGCAGGAAAGCAGAGAGGGCCAAATTGTCTGGGGCATTTGAAGAGGTTCCAGGAGGCAGTGAGAACCAGCATTACTTTTCCCCGCTGGCACCTTTGCTGTGGCAGCAAAAGCTGGACGTTTGTCTTTTTTGCTCCGGAGGCTGCCGAAAGCTAAAACAGGTGCTTTTGAGGATGGAGTCCGCAGGAAAGCAGAGAGGGCCAAATTGTCTGGGGCATTTGAACAGGTTCCAGGAGGCAGTGAGAACCAGCATTACTTTTCCCCGCTGGCACCTTTGCTGTGGCAGCAAAAGCTGGACGTTTGTCTTTTTTGCTCCGGAGGCTGCCGAAAGCGAAAACAGGTGCTTTTGAGGATGGAGTCCGCAGGAAAGCAGAGAGGGCCAAATTGTCTGTGGCATTTGAAAGAGTTCCAGGAGGCAGTGAGAACCAGCATCACTTTTCCCCGCTGGCACCTTTGCTGTGGCAGCAAAACCTGGACGTTTGTCTTTTTTGCTCTGGAGGTTGCCGAAAGCGAAAACAGGTGCTTTTGAGGATGGAGTCCGCAGGAAAGCAGAGAGGGCCAAAATGTCTGTGGTATTTGAAGAGGTTCCAGGAGGCAGTGAGAACCAGCATTACTTTTCCCCGCTGGCACCTTTGCTGTGGCAGCAAAAGCTGGACGTTTGTCTTTTTACCACCGGAGGGCGCCGAAAGTGAAAAACAGGTGCTTTTGAGGATAGAGTCCGCAGGAAAGCAGAGAGGGCTTAATTGTCTGGGGCATTTGAAAGGGTTCCAGGAGGCAGTGAGAACCAGCATTACTTTTCCCCGCTGGCACCTTTGCTGTGGCAGCAAAAGCTGGACGTTTGTCTTTTTTGCTCCGGAGGCTGCCGAAAGCGAAAACAGGTGCTTTTGAGGATGGAGTCCGCAGGAAAGCAGAGAGGGCCAAATTGGCTGGGGCATTTGAAGAGGTTCCAGGAGGCAGTGAGAACCAGCATTACTTTTCCCCGCTGGCACCTTTGCTGTGGCAGCAAAAGCTGGACGTTTGTCTTTTTTGCTCCGGAGGCTGCCGAAAGCGAAAACAGGTGCTTTTGAGGATGGAGTCCGCAGGAAAACAGAGAGGGCCAAATTGTCTGGGGCATTTGAAAGGGTTCCAGGAGGCAGTGAGAACCAGCATTACTTTTCCCCGCTGGCACCTTTGCTGTGGCAGCAAAAGCTGGACGTTTGTCTTTTTTGCTCCGGAGGCTGCCGAAAGCGAAAACAGGTGCTTTTGAGGATGGAGTCCGCAGGAAAGCAGAGAGGGCCAAATTGTCTGTGGCATTTGAAAGGGTTCCAGGAGGCAGTGAGAACCAGCATTACTTTTCCCCGCTGGCACCTTTGCTGTGGCAGCAAAAGCTGGACGTTTGTCTTTTTTGCTCCGGAGGCTGCCGAAAGCGAAAACAGGTGCTTTTGAGGATGGAGTCCGCAGGAAAGCAGAGAGGGCCAAATTGTCTGGGGCATTTGAAAGGGTTCCAGGAGGCAGTGAGAACCAGCATTACTTTTCCCCGCTGGCACCTTTGCTGTGGCAGCAAAAGCTGGACGTTTGTCTTTTTTGCTCCGGAGGCTGCCGAAAGCGAAAACAGGTGCTTTTGAGGATGGAGTCCGCAGGAAAGCAGAGAGGGCCAAATTGTCTGGGGCATTTGAAGAGGTTCCAGGAGGCAGTGAGAACCAGCATTACTTTTCCCCGCTGGCACCTTTGTTGTGGCAGCAAAAGCTGGACGTTTGTCTTTTTTGCTCCGGAGGCTGCCGAAAGCGAAAACAGGTGCTTTTGAGGATGGAGTCCGCAGGAAAGCAGAGAGGGCCAAATTGTCTGTGGCATTTGAAAGGGTTCCAGGAGGCAGTGAGAACCAGCATTACTTTTCCCCGCTGGCACCTTTGCTGTGGCAGCAAAAGCTGGACGTTTGTCTTTTTTGCTCCGGAGGTTGCCAAAAGCGAAAACAGGTGCTTTTGAGGATGGAGTCCGCAGGAAAGCAGAGAGGGCCAAATTGTCTGTGGCATTTGAAAGGGTTCCAGGAGGCAGTGAGAACGAGCATTACTTTTCCCCGCTGGCACCTTTGCTGTGGCAGCAAAAGCTGGACGTTTGTCTTTTTTGCTCCGGAGGCTGCCGAAAGCGAAAACAGGTGCTTTTGAGGATGGAGTCCGCAGGAAAGCAGAGAGGGCCAAATTGTCTGTGGCATTTGAAAGGGTTCCAGGAGGCAGTGAGAACCAGCATTACTTTTCCCCGCTGGCACCTTTGCTGTGGCAGCAAAAGCTGGACATTTGTCTTTTTTGCTCCGGAGGTTGCCGAAAGCGAAAACAGGTGCTTTTGAGGATGGAGTCCGCAGGAAAGCAGAGAGGGCCAAATTGTCTGGGGCATTTGAAGAGGTTCCAGGAGGCAGTGAGAACCAGCATTACTTTTCCCCGCTGGCACCTTTGCTGTGGCAGCAAAAGCTGGACGTTTGTCTTTTTTTGCTCCGGAGGCTGCCGAAAGCGAAAATAGGTTCTTTTGAGGATGGAGTCCGCAGGAAAGCAGAGAGGGCCAAATTGTCTGTGGCATTTGAAAGGGTTCCAGGAGGCAGTGAGAACCAGCATTACTTTTCCCCGCTGGCACCTTTGCTGTGGCAGCAAAAGCTGGACGTTTGTCTTTTTTGCTCCGGAGGCTGCCGAAAGCGAAAACAGGTGCTTTTGAGGATGGAGTCCGCAGGAAAGCAGAGAGGGCCAAATTGTCTGGGGCATTTGAAGAGGTTCCAGGAGGCAGTGAGAACCAGCATTACTTTTCCCCGCTGGCACCTTTGCTGTGGCAGCAAAAGCTGGACGTTTGTCTTTTTTGCTCCGGAGGCTGCCGAAAGCTAAAACAGGTGCTTTTGAGGATGGAGTCCGCAGGAAAGCAGAGAGGGCCAAATTGTCTGGGGCATTTGAACAGGTTCCAGGAGGCAGTGAGAACCAGCATTACTTTTCCCCGCTGGCACCTTTGCTGTGGCAGCAAAAGCTGGACGTTTGTCTTTTTTGCTCCGGAGGCTGCCGAAAGCGAAAACAGGTGCTTTTGAGGATGGAGTCCGCAGGAAAGCAGAGAGGGCCAAATTGTCTGTGGCATTTGAAAGAGTTCCAGGAGGCAGTGAGAACCAGCATCACTTTTCCCCGCTGGCACCTTTGCTGTGGCAGCAAAACCTGGACGTTTGTCTTTTTTGCTCTGGAGGTTGCCGAAAGCGAAAACAGGTGCTTTTGAGGATGGAGTCCGCAGGAAAGCAGAGAGGGCCAAAATGTCTGTGGTATTTGAAGAGGTTCCAGGAGGCAGTGAGAACCAGCATTACTTTTCCCCGCTGGCACCTTTGCTGTGGCAGCAAAAGCTGGACGTTTGTCTTTTTACCACCGGAGGGCGCCGAAAGTGAAAAACAGGTGCTTTTGAGGATAGAGTCCGCAGGAAAGCAGAGAGGGCTTAATTGTCTGGGGCATTTGAAAGGGTTCCAGGAGGCAGTGAGAACCAGCATTACTTTTCCCCGCTGGCACCTTTGCTGTGGCAGCAAAAGCTGGACGTTTGTCTTTTTTGCTCCGGAGGCTGCCGAAAGCGAAAACAGGTGCTTTTGAGGATGGAGTCCGCAGGAAAGCAGAGAGGGCCAAATTGGCTGGGGCATTTGAAGAGGTTCCAGGAGGCAGTGAGAACCAGCATTACTTTTCCCTGCTGGCACCTTTGCTGTGGCAGCAAAAGCTGGACGTTTGTCTTTTTTGCTCCGGAGGCTGCCGAAAGCGAAAACAGGTGCTTTTGAGGATGGAGTCCGCAGGAAAACAGAGAGGGCCAAATTGTCTGGGGCATTTGAAAGGGTTCCAGGAGGCAGTGAGAACCAGCATTACTTTTCCCCGCTGGCACCTTTGCTGTGGCAGCAAAAGCTGGACGTTTGTCTTTTTTGCTCCGGAGGCTGCCGAAAGCGAAAACAGGTGCTTTTGAGGATGGAGTCCGCAGGAAAGCAGAGAGGGCCAAATTGTCTGTGGCATTTGAAAGGGTTCCAGGAGGCAGTGAGAACCAGCATTACTTTTCCCCGCTGGCACCTTTGCTGTGGCAGCAAAAGCTGGACGTTTGTCTTTTTTGCTCCGGAGGCTGCCGAAAGCGAAAACAGGTGCTTTTGAGGATGGAGTCCGCAGGAAAGCAGAGAGGGCCAAATTGTCTGGGGCATTTGAAAGGGTTCCAGGAGGCAGTGAGAACCAGCATTACTTTTCCCCGCTGGCACCTTTGCTGTGGCAGCAAAAGCTGGACGTTTGTCTTTTTTGCTCCGGAGGCTGCCGAAAGCGAAAACAGGTGCTTTTGAGGATGGAGTCCGCAGGAAAGCAGAGAGGGCCAAATTGTCTGGGGCATTTGAAGAGGTTCCAGGAGGCAGTGAGAACCAGCATTACTTTTCCCCGCTGGCACCTTTGTTGTGGCAGCAAAAGCTGGACGTTTGTCTTTTTTGCTCCGGAGGCTGCCGAAAGCGAAAACAGGTGCTTTTGAGGATGGAGTCCGCAGGAAAGCAGAGAGGGCCAAATTGTCTGTGGCATTTGAAAGGGTTCCAGGAGGCAGTGAGAACCAGCATTACTTTTCCCCGCTGGCACCTTTGCTGTGGCAGCAAAAGCTGGACGTTTGTCTTTTTTGCTCCGGAGGTTGCCAAAAGCGAAAACAGGTGCTTTTGAGGATGGAGTCCGCAGGAAAGCAGAGAGGGCCAAATTGTCTGTGGCATTTGAAAGGGTTCCAGGAGGCAGTGAGAACGAGCATTACTTTTCCCCGCTGGCACCTTTGCTGTGGCAGCAAAAGCTGGACGTTTGTCTTTTTTGCTCCGGAGGCTGCCGAAAGCGAAAACAGGTGCTTTTGAGGATGGAGTCCGCAGGAAAGCAGAGAGGGCCAAATTGTCTGTGGCATTTGAAAGGGTTCCAGGAGGCAGTGAGAACCAGCATTACTTTTCCCCGCTGGCACCTTTGCTGTGGCAGCAAAAGCTGGACATTTGTCTTTTTTGCTCCGGAGGTTGCCGAAAGCGAAAACAGGTGCTTTTGAGGATGGAGTCCGCAGGAAAGCAGAGAGGGCCAAATTGTCTGGGGCATTTGAAGAGGTTCCAGGAGGCAGTGAGAACCAGCATTACTTTTCCCCGCTGGCACCTTTGCTGTGGCAGCAAAAGCTGGACGTTTGTCTTTTTTTGCTCCGGAGGCTGCCGAAAGCGAAAATAGGTTCTTTTGAGGATGGAGTCCGCAGGAAAGCAGAGAGGGCCAAATTGTCTGTGGCATTTGAAAGGGTTCCAGGAGGCAGTGAGAACCAGCATTACTTTTCCCCGCTGGCACCTTTGCTGTGGCAGCAAAAGCTGGACGTTTGTCTTTTTTGCTCCGGAGGCTGCCGAAAGCGAAAACAGGTGCTTTTGAGGATGGAGTCCGCAGGAAAGCAGAGAGGGCCAAATTGTCTGGGGCATTTGAACAGGTTCCAGGAGGCAGTGAGAACCAGCATTACTTTTCCCCGCTGGCACCTTTGCTGTGGCAGCAAAAGCTGGACGTTTGTCTTTTTTGCTCCGGAGGCTGCCGAAAGCGAAAATAGGTGCTTTTGAGGATGGAGTCCGCAGGAAAGCAGAGAGGGCCAAATTGTCTGTGGCATTTGAAAGAGTTCCAGGAGGCAGTGAGAACCAGCATCACTTTTCCCCGCTGGCACCTTTGCTGTGGCAGCAAAAGCTGGACGTTTGTCTTTTTACCACCGGAGGGCGCCGAAAGTGAAAAAAGGCGCTTTTGAGGATGGAGTCCGCAGGAAAGCAGAGAGGGCTTAATTGTCTGGGGCATTTGAAAGGGTTCCAGGAGGCAGTGAGAACCAGCATTACTTTTCCCCGCTGGCACCTTTGCTGTGGCAGCAAAAGCTGGACGTTTGTCTTTTTTGCTCCGGAGGCTGCCGAAAGCGAAAACAGGTGCTTTTGAGGATAGACTTTTCAGGAAAGCAGAGAGGGCCAAATTGTCTGTGGCATTTGAAGAGGTTCCAGGAGGCAGTGAGAACCAGCATTACTTTTCCCCGCTGGCACCTTTGCTCTGGCAGCAAAAGCTGGACGTTTGTCTTTTTTGCTCCGGAGGCTGCCGAAAGCGAAAACAGGTGCTTTTGAGGATGGAGTCCGCAGGAAAGCAGAGAGGGCCAAATTGTCGGGGCATTTGAAAGGGTTCCAGGAGGCAGTGAGAACCAGCATTACTTTTCCCCGCTGGCACCTTTGCTGTGGCAGCAAAAGCTGGACGTTTGTCTTTTTTGCTCCGGAGGCTGCCGAAAGCGAAAACAGGTGCTTTTGAGGATGGAGTCCGCAGGAAAGCAGAGAGGGCCAAATTGTCTGTGGCATTTGAAAGGGTTCCAGGAGGCAGTGAGAACCAGCATTACTTTTCCCCGCTGGCACCTTTGCTGTGGCAGCAAAAGCTGGACGTTTGTCTTTTTTGCTCCGGAGGCTGCCGAAAGCGAAAACAGGTGCTTTTGAGGATGGAGTCCGCAGGAAAGCAGAGAGGGCCAAATTGTCTGTGGCATTTGAAAGGGTTCCAGGAGGCAGTGAGAACCAGCATTACTTTTCCCCGCTGGCACCTTTGCTGTGGCAGCAAAAGCTGGACGTTTGTCTTTTTTGCTCCGGAGGCTGCCGAAAGCGAAAACAGGTGCTTTTGAGGATGGAGTCCGCAGGAAAGCAGAGAGGGCCAAATTGTCTGGGGCATTTGAAGAGGTTCCAGGAGGCAGTGAGAACCAGCATTACTTTTCCCCACTGGCACCTTTGCTGTGGCAGCAAAAGCTGGACGTTTGTCTTTTTTGCTCCGGAGGCTGCCGAAAGCGAAAACAGGTGCTTTTGAGGATGGAGTCCGCAGGAAAGCAGAGAGGGCCAAATTGTCTGGGGCATTTGAAGAGGTTCCAGGAGGCAGTGAGAACCAGCATTACTTTTCCCCGCTGGCACCTTTGCTGTGGCAGCAAAAGCTGGACGTTTGTCTTTTTTGCTCCGGAGGCTGCCGAAAGCGAAAACAGGTGCTTTTGAGGATGGAGTCCGCAGGAAAGCAGAGAGGGCCAAATTGTCTGTGGCATTTGAAGGAGTTCCAGGAGGCAGTGAGAACCAGCATTACTTTTCCCCGCTGGCACCTTTACTGTGGCAGCAAAAGCTGGACGTTTGTCTTTTTTGCTCCGGAGGCTGCCGAAAGCGAAAACACGTGCTTTTGAGGATGGAGTCCGCAGGAAAGCAGAGAGGGCCAAATTGTCTGGGGCATTTGAAAGGGTTCCAGGAGGCAGTGAGAACCAGCATTACTTTTCCCCGCTGGCACCTTTGCTGTGGCAGCAAAAGCTGGACTTTTGTCTTTTTTGCTCCGGAGGCTGCCGAAAGCGAAAACAGGTGCTTTTGAGGATGGAGTCCGCAGGAAAGCAGAGAGGGCCAAATTGTCTGGGGCATTTGAAAGGGTTCCAGGAGGCAGTGAGAACCAGCATTACTTTTCCCCGCTGGCACCTTTGCTGTGGCAGCAAAAGCTGGACGTTTGTCTTTTTTGCTCCGGAGGCTGCCGAAAGCGAAAACAGGTGCTTTTGAGGATGGAGTCCGCAGGAAAGCAGAGAGGGCCAAATTGTCTGTGGCATTTGAAAGGGTTCCAGGAGGCAGTGAGAACCAGCATTACTTTTCCCCGCTGGCACCTTTGCTGTGGCAGCAAAAGCTGGACGTTTGTCTTTTTTGCTCCGGAGGTTGCCGAAAGCGAAAACAGGTGCTTTTGAGGATGGAGTCCGCAGGAAAGCAGAGAGGGCCAAAATGTCTGTGGCATTTGAAGAGGTTCCAGGAGGCAGTGAGAACCAGCATTACTTTTCCCCGCTGGCACCTTTGCTGTGGCAGCAAAAGCTGGACGTTTGTCTTTTTTGCTCCGGAGGTTGCCAAAAGCGAAAACAGGTGCTTTTGAGGATGGAGTCCACAGGAAAGCAGAGAGGGCCAAATTGTCTGTGGCATTTGAAAGGGTTCCAGGAGGCAGTGAGAACCAGCATTACTTTTCCCCGCTGGCACCTTTGCTGTGGCAGCAAAAGCTGGACGTTTGTCTTTTTTGCTCCGGAGGCTGCCGAAAGCGAAAACAGGTGCTTTTGAGGATGGAGTCCGCAGGAAAGCAGAGAGGGCCAAATTGTCTGTGGCATTTGAAAGAGTTCCAGGAGGCAGTGTGAACCAGCATTACTTTTCCCGGCTGGCACCTTTGCTGTGGCAGCAAAAGCTGTACGTTTGTCTTTTTTGGTCCGGAGGTTGCCGAAAGCGAAAACAGGTGCTTTTGAGGCTGGAGTCCGCAGGAAAGCAGAGAGGGCCAAATTGTCTGTGGCATTTGAAGAGGTTCCAGGAGGCAATGAGGACCAGCATCACTTTTCCCCGCTGGCACCTTTGCTGTGGCAGCAAAAGCTGGACGTTTGTCTTTTTTGCTCCGGAGGATGCCGAAAGCGAAAACAGGTGCTTTTGAGGATGGAGTCCGCAGGAAAGCAGAGAGGGCCAAATTGTCTGGGGCATTTGAAGAGGTTCCAGGAGGCAATGAGGACCAGCATCACTTTTCCCCGCTGGCACCTTTGCTGTGGCAGCAAAACCTGGACGTTTGTCTTTTTTGCTCCTGAAGTTGCCGAAAGCGAAAACAGGTGCTTTTGAGGATGGAGTCCGCAGGAAAGCAGAGAGGGCCAAATTGTCTGGGGCATTTGAAAGGGTTCCAGGAGGCAGTGAGAACCAGCATTACTTTTCCCCGCTGGCACCTTTGCTGTGGCAGCAAAAGCTGGACGTTTGTCTTTTTTGCTCCGGAGGTTGCCAAAAGCGAAAACAGGTGCTTTTGAGGATGGAGTCCGCAGGAAAGCAGAGAGGGCCAAATTGTCTGGGGCATTTGAAGAGGTTCCAGGAGGCAGTGAGAACCAGCATTACTTTTCCCCGCTGGCACCTTTGCTGTGGCAGCAAAAGCTGGACGTTTGTCTTTTTTGCTCCGGAGGCTGCCGAAAGCGAAAACAGGTGCTTTTGAGGATGGAGTCCGCAGGAAAGCAGAGAGGGCCAAATTGTCTGTGGCATTTGAAGGAGTTCCAGGAGGCAGTGAGAACCAGCATTACTTTTCCCTGCTGGCACCTTTACTGTGGCAGCAAAAGCTGGACGTTTGTCTTTTTTGCTCCGGAGGCTGCCGAAAGCGAAAACAGGTGCTTTTGAGGATGGAGTCCGCAGGAAAGCAGAGAGGGCCAAATTGTCTGTGGCATTTGAAAGGGTTCCAGGAGGCAGTGAGAACCAGCATTACTTTTCCCTGCTGGCACCTTTGCTGTGGCAGCAAAAGCTGGACGTTTGTCTTTTTTAATCCGGAGGTTGCCGAAAGCGAAAACAGGTGCTTTTGAGCATGGAGTCCGCAGGAAAGCAGAGAGGGCCAAATTGTCTGGGGCATTTGAAAGGGTTCCAGGAGGCAGTGAGAACCAGCATTACTTTTCCCCGCTGGCACCTTTGCTGTGGCAGCAAAAGCTGGACGTTTGTCTTTTTTGCTCCGGAGGTTGCCAAAAGCGAAAACAGGTGCTTTTGAGGATGGAGTCCGCAGGAAAGCAGAGAGGGCCAAATTGTCTGGGGCATTTGAAAGGGTTCCAGGAGGCAGTGAGAACCAGCATTACTTTTCCCCGCTGGCACCTTTGCTGTGGCAGCAAAAGCTGGACGTTTGTCTTTTTTGCTCCGGAGGTTGCCAAAAGCGAAAACAGGTGCTTTTGAGGATGGAGTCCGCAGGAAAGCAGAGAGGGCCAAATTGTCTGGGGCATTTGAAGAGGTTCCAGGAGGCAGTGAGAACCAGCATTACTTTTCCCCGCTGGCACCTTTGCTGTGGCAGCAAAAGCTGGACGTTTGTCTTTTTTGCTCCGGAGGCTGCCGAAAGCGAAAACAGGTGCTTTTGAGGATGGAGTCCACAGGAAAGCAGAGAGGGCCAAATTGTCTGCGGCATTTGAAAGGGTTCCAGGAGGCAGTGAGAACCAGCATTACTTTTCCCCGCTGGCACCTTTGCTGTGGCAGCAAAAGCTGGACGTTTGTCTTTTTTGCTCCGGAGGCTGCCGAAAGCGAAAACAGGTGCTTTTGAGGATGGAGTCCGCAGGAAAGCAGAGAGGGCCAAATTGTCTGTGGCATTTGAAAGGGTTCCAGGAGGCAGTGAGAACCAGCATTACTTTTCCCCGCTGGCACCTTTGCTGTGGCAGCAAAAGCTGGACGTTTGTCTTTTTTGCTCCGGAGGCTGCCGAAAGCGAAAACAGGTGCTTTTGAGGATGGAGTCCGCAGGAAAGCAGAGAGAGCCAAATTGTCTGTGGCATTTGAAAGAGTTCCAGGAGGCAGTGAGAACCAGCATCACTTTTCCCCGCTGGCACCTTTGCTGTGGCAGCAAAAGCTGGACGTTTGTCTTTTTACCACCGGAGGGCGCCGAAAGTGAAAAAAGTCGCTTTTGAGGATAGAGTCCGCAGGAAAGCAGAGAGGGCTTAATTGTCTGTGGCATTTGAAAGGGTTCCAGGAGGCAGTGAGAACCAGCATTACTTTTCCCTGCTGGCACCTTTACTGTGGCAGCAAAAGCTGGACGTTTGTCTTTTTTGCTCCGGAGGTTGCCGAAAGCGAAAACAGGTGCTTTTGAGCATGGAGCCGCAGGAAAGCAGAGAGGGCCAAATTGTCTGTGGCATTTGAAGAGGTTCCAGGAGGCAATGAGGACCAGCATCACTTTTCCCCGCTGGCACCTTTGCTGTGGCAGCAAAAGCTGGACGTTTGTCTTTTTACCACCGGAGGGCGCCGAAAGTGAAAAAAGTCGCTTTTGAGGATAGAGTCCGCATGAAAGCAGAGAGGGCTTAATTGTCTGGGGCATTTGAAAGGGTTCCAGGAGGCAGTGAGAACCAGCATTACTTTTCCCTGCTGGCACCTTTACTGTGGCAGCAAAAGCTGGACGTTTGTCTTTTTTGCTCCGGAGGCTGCCGAAAGCGAAAACAGGTGCTTTTGAGGATGGAGTCCGCAGGAAAGCAGAGAGGGCCAAATTGTCTGGGGCATTTGAAGAGGTTCCAGGAGGCAGTGAGAACCAGCATTACTTTTCCCCGCTGGCACCTTTGCTGTGGCAGCAAAAGCTGGACGTTTGTCTTTTTTGCTCCGGAGGTTGCCGAAAGCGAAAACAGGTGCTTTTGAGCATGGAGTCCGCAGGAAAGCAGAGAGGGCCAAATTGTCTGTGGCATTTGAAAGGGTTCCAGGAGGCAGTGAGAACCAGCATTACTTTTCCCCGCTGGCACCTTTGCTGTGGCAGCAAAAGCTGGACGTTTGTCTTTTTTGCTCCGGAGGCTGCCGAAAGCGAAAACAGGTGCTTTTGAGGATGGAGTCCGCAGGAAAGCAGAGAGGGCCAAATTGTCTGGGGCATTTGAAAGAGTTCCAGGAGGCAGTGAGAACCAGCATTACTTTTCCCCGCTGGCACCTTTGCTGTGGCAGCAAAAGCTGGACGTTTGTCTTTTTTGCTCCGGAGGTTGCCAAAAGCGAAAACAGGTGCTTTTGAGGATGGAGTCCGCAGGAAAGCAGAGAGGGCCAAATTGTCTGTGGCATTTGAAGAGGTTCCAGGAGGCAGTGAGAACCAGCATTACTTTTCCCCGCTGGCACCTTTGCTGTGGCAGCAAAAGCTGGACGTTTGTCTTTTTTGCTCCGGAGGCTGCCGAAAGCGAAAACAGGTGCTTTTGAGGATGGAGTCCGCAGGAAAGCAGAGAGGGCCAAATTGTCTGGGGCATTTGAAAGGGTTCCAGGAGGCAGTGAGAACCAGCATTACTTTTCCCCGCTGGCACCTTTGCTGTGGCAGCAAAAGCTGGACGTTTGTCTTTTTTGCTCCGGAGGCTGCCGAAAGCGAAAACAGGTGCTTTTGAGGATGGAGTCCGCAGGAAAGCAGAGAGGGCCAAATTGTCTGTGGCATTTGAAAGGGTTCCAGGAGGCAGTGAGAACCAGCATTACTTTTCCCCGCTGGCACCTTTGCTGTGGCAGCAAAAGCTGGACGTTTGTCTTTTTTGCTCCGGAGGTTGCCGAAAGCGAAAACAGGTGCTTTTGAGGATGGAGTCCGCAGGAAAGCAGAGAGGGCCAAAATGTCTGTGGCATTTGAAGAGGTTCCAGGAGGCAGTGAGAACCAGCATTACTTTTCCCCGCTGGCACCTTTGCTGTGGCAGCAAAAGCTGGACGTTTGTCTTTTTTGCTCCGGAGGCTGCCGAAAGCGAAAACAGGTGCTTTTGAGGATGGAGTCCACAGGAAAGCAGAGAGGGCCAAATTGTCTGTGGCATTTGAAAGGGTTCCAGGAGGCAGTGAGAACCAGCATTACTTTTCCCCGCTGGCACCTTTGCTGTGGCAGCAAAAGCTGGACATTTGTCTTTTTTGCTCCGGAGGCTGCCGAAAGCGAAAACAGGTGCTTTTGAGGATGGAGTCCGCAGGAAAGCAGAGAGGGCCAAATTGTCTGTGGCATTTGAAAGAGTTCCAGGAGGCAGTGTGAACCAGCATTACTTTTCCCGGCTGGCACCTTTGCTGTGGCAGCAAAAGCTGTACGTTTGTCTTTTTTGGTCCGGAGGTTGCCGAAAGCGAAAACAGGTGCTTTTGAGGATGGAGTCCGCAGGAAAGCAGAGAGGGCCAAATTGTCTGTGGCATTTGAAGAGGTTCCAGGAGGCAATGAGGACCAGCATCACTTTTCCCCGCTGGCACCTTTGCTGTGGCAGCAAAAGCTGGACGTTTGTCTTTTTTGCTCCGGAGGCTGCCGAAAGCGAAAACAGGTGCTTTTGAGGATGGAGTCCGCAGGAAAGCAGAGAGGGCCAAATTGTCTGGGGCATTTGAAGAGGTTCCAGGAGGCAATGAGGACCAGCATCACTTTTCCCCGCTGGCACCTTTGCTGTGGCAGCAAAACCTGGACGTTTGTCTTTTTTGCTCCTGAAGTTGCCGAAAGCGAAAACAGGTGCTTTTGAGGATGGAGTCCGCAGGAAAGCAGAGAGGGCCAAATTGTCTGGGGCATTTGAAAGGGTTCCAGGAGGCAGTGAGAACCAGCATTACTTTTCCCCGCTGGCACCTTTGCTGTGGCAGCAAAAGCTGGACGTTTGTCTTTTTTGCTCCGGAGGTTGCCAAAAGCGAAAACAGGTGCTTTTGAGGATGGAGTCCGCAGGAAAGCAGAGAGGGCCAAATTGTCTGGGGCATTTGAAGAGGTTCCAGGAGGCAGTGAGAACCAGCATTACTTTTCCCCGCTGGCACCTTTGCTGTGGCAGCAAAAGCTGGACGTTTGTCTTTTTTGCTCCGGAGGCTGCCGAAAGCGAAAACAGGTGCTTTTGAGGATGGAGTCCACAGGAAAGCAGAGAGGGCCAAATTGTCTGCGGCATTTGAAAGGGTTCCAGGAGGCAGTGAGAACCAGCATTACTTTTCCCCGCTGGCACCTTTGCTGTGGCAGCAAAAGCTGGACGTTTGTCTTTTTTGCTCCGGAGGCTGCCGAAAGCGAAAACAGGTGCTTTTGAGGATGGAGTCCGCAGGAAAGCAGAGAGGGCCAAATTGTCTGTGGCATTTGAAAGGGTTCCAGGAGGCAGTGAGAACCAGCATTACTTTTCCCCGCTGGCACCTTTGCTGTGGCAGCAAAAGCTGGACGTTTGTCTTTTTTACTCCGGAGGTTGCCGAAAGCGAAAACAGGTGCTTTTGAGGATGGAGTCCGCAGGAAAGCAGAGAGGGCCAAATTGTCTGGGGCATTTGAAGAGGTTCCAGGAGGCAGTGAGAACCAGCATTACTTTTCCCCGCTGGCACCTTTGCTGTGGCAGCAAAAGCTGGACGTTTGTCTTTTTTGCTCCGGAGGCTGCCGAAAGCGAAAACAGGTGCTTTTGAGGATGGAGTCCGCAGGAAAGCAGAGAGAGCCAAACTGTCTGTGGCATTTGAAAGAGTTCCAGGAGGCAGTGAGAACCAGCATCACTTTTCCCCGCTGGCACCTTTGCTGTGGCAGCAAAAGCTGGACGTTTGTCTTTTTACCACCGGAGGGCGCCGAAAGTGAAAAAAGTCGCTTTTGAGGATAGAGTCCGCAGGAAAGCAGAGAGGGCTTAATTGTCTGGGGCATTTGAAAGGGTTCCAGGAGGCAGTGAGAACCAGCATTACTTTTCCCTGCTGGCACCTTTACTGTGGCAGCAAAAGCTGGACGTTTGTCTTTTTTGCTCCGGAGGCTGCCGAAAGCGAAAACAGGTGCTTTTGAGCATGGAGTCCGCAGGAAAGCAGAGAGGGCCAAATTGTCTGTGGCATTTGAAGAGGTTCCAGGAGGCAGTGAGAACCAGCATTACTTTTCCCCGCTGGCACCTTTGCTGTGGCAGCAAAAGCTGGACGTTTGTCTTTTTTGCTCCGGAGGCTGCCGAAAGCGAAAACAGGTGCTTTTGAGGATGGAGTCCGCAGGAAAGCAGAGAGGGCCAAATTGTCTGTGGCATTTGAAAGGGTTCCAGGAGGCAGTGAGAACCAGCATTACTTTTCCCGGCTGGCACCTTTGCTGTGGCAGCAAAAGCTGTACGTTTGTCTTTTTTGGTCCGGAGGTTGCCGAAAGCAAAAACAGGTGCTTTTGAGGATGGAGTCCGCAGGAAAGCAGAGAGGGCCAAATTGTCTGTGGCATTTGAAGAGGTTCCAGGAGGCAATGAGGACCAGCATCACTTTTCCCCGCTGGCACCTTTGCTGTGGCAGCAAAAGCTGGACGTTTGTCTTTTTTGCTCCGGAGGATGCCGAAAGCGAAAACAGGTGCTTTTGAGGATGGAGTCCGCAGAAAAGCAGAGAGGGCCAAATTGTCTGGGGCATTTGAAGAGGTTCCAGGAGGCAATGAGGACCAGCATCACTTTTCCCTGCTGGCACCTTTGCTGTGGCAGCAAAAGCTGGACGTTTGTCTTTTTTGCTCCGGAGGGCGCCGAAAGCAAAAATAGGTGCTTTTGAGGATGGAGTCCGCAGGAAAGCAGAGAGGGCCAAATTGTCTGTGGCATTTGAAGGAGTTCCAGGAGGCAGTGAGAACCAGCATTACTTTTCCCTGCTGGCACCTTTGCTGTGGCAGCAAAAGCTGGACGTTTGTCTTTTTTGCTCCGGAGGGCGCCGAAAGCAAAAATAGGTGCTTTTGAGGATGGAGTCCGCAGGAAAGCAGAGAGGGCCAAATTGTCTGTGGCATTTGAAAGGGTTCCAGGAGGCAGTGAGAACCAGCATTACTTTTCCCCGCTGGCACCTTTGCTGTGGCAGCAAAAGCTGGACGTTTGTCTTTTTTGCTCCGGAGGCTGCCGAAAGCGAAAACAGGTGCTTTTGAGGATGGAGTCCGCAGGAAAGCAGAGAGGGCCAAATTGTGTAAGGCATTTGAAGGGGTTCCAGGAGGCAGTGAGAACCAGCATTACTTTTCCCCGCTGGCACCTTTGCTGTGGCAGCAAAAGCTGGACGTTTGTCTTTTTTGCTCCAAACAGCGCCGAAAGCGAAAAAAGGTGCTTTTGAGGCTAGAGTGCGCAGGAAAGCAGAGAGGGCCAAATTGTCTGTGGCATTTGAAGGGGTTCCAGGAGGCAGTGAGAACCAGCATTACTTTTCCCCGCTGGCACCTTTGCTGTGGCAGCAAAAGCTGGACGTTTGTCTTTTTTGCTCCGGAGGCTGCCGAAAGCGAAAAGAGGTGCTTTTGAGGATGGAGTCCACAGGAAAGCAGAGAGGGCCAAATTGTCTGGGGCATTTGAAAGGGTTCCAGGAGGCAGTGAGAACCAGCATTACTTTTCCCCGCTGGCACCTTTGCTGTGGCAGCAAAAGCTGGACGTTTGTCTTTTTTGCTCCGGAGGTTGCCGAAAGCGAAAACAGGTGCTTTTGAGGATGGAGTCCGCAGGAAAGCAGAGAGGGCCAAAATGTCTGTGGCATTTGAAGAGGTTCCAGGAGGCAGTGAGAACCAGCATTACTTTTCCCCGCTGGCACCTTTGCTGTGGCAGCAAAAGCTGGACGTTTGTCTTTTTTGCTCCGGAGGCTGCCGAAAGCGAAAACAGGTGCTTTTGAGGATGGAGTCCACAGGAAAGCAGAGAGGGCCAAATTGTCTGTGGCATTTGAAAGGGTTCCAGGAGGCAGTGAGAACCAGCATTACTTTTCCCCGCTGGCACCTTTGCTGTGGCAGCAAAAGCTGGACGTTTGTCTTTTTTGCTCCGGAGGCTGCCGAAAGCGAAAACAGGTGCTTTTGAGGATGGAGTCCGCAGGAAAGCAGAGAGGGCCAAATTGTCTGTGGCATTTGAAAGAGTTCCAGGAGGCAGTGTGAACCAGCATTACTTTTCCCGGCTGGCACCTTTGCTGTGGCAGCAAAAGCTGTACGTTTGTCTTTTTTGGTCCGGAGGTTGCCGAAAGCGAAAACAGGTGCTTTTGAGGCTGGAGTCCGCAGGAAAGCAGAGAGGGCCAAATTGTCTGTGGCATTTGAAGAGGTTCCAGGAGGCAATGAGGACCAGCATCACTTTTCCCCGCTGGCACCTTTGCTGTGGCAGCAAAAGCTGGACGTTTGTCTTTTTTGCTCCGGAGGATGCCGAAAGCGAAAACAGGTGCTTTTGAGGATGGAGTCCGCAGGAAAGCAGAGAGGGCCAAATTGTCTGGGGCATTTGAAGAGGTTCCAGGAGGCAATGAGGACCAGCATCACTTTTCCCCGCTGGCACCTTTGCTGTGGCAGCAAAACCTGGACGTTTGTCTTTTTTGCTCCTGAAGTTGCCGAAAGCGAAAACAGGTGCTTTTGAGGATGGAGTCCGCAGGAAAGCAGAGAGGGCCAAATTGTCTGGGGCATTTGAAAGGGTTCCAGGAGGCAGTGAGAACCAGCATTACTTTTCCCCGCTGGCACCTTTGCTGTGGCAGCAAAAGCTGGACGTTTGTCTTTTTTGCTCCGGAGGTTGCCAAAAGCGAAAACAGGTGCTTTTGAGGATGGAGTCCGCAGGAAAGCAGAGAGGGCCAAATTGTCTGGGGCATTTGAAGAGGTTCCAGGAGGCAGTGATAACCAGCATTACTTTTCCCCGCTGGCACCTTTGCTGTGGCAGCAAAAGCTGGACGTTTGTCTTTTTTGCTCCGGAGGCTGCCGAAAGCGAAAACAGGTGCTTTTGAGGATGGAGTCCGCAGGAAAGCAGAGAGGGCCAAATTGTCTGTGGCATTTGAAGGAGTTCCAGGAGGCAGTGAGAACCAGCATTACTTTTCCCTGCTGGCACCTTTACTGTGGCAGCAAAAGCTGGACGTTTGTCTTTTTTGCTCCGGAGGCTGCCGAAAGCGAAAACAGGTGCTTTTGAGGATGGAGTCCGCAGGAAAGCAGAGAGGGCCAAATTGTCTGGGGCATTTGAAAGGGTTCCAGGAGGCAGTGAGAACCAGCATTACTTTTCCCTGCTGGCACCTTTGCTGTGGCAGCAAAAGCTGGACGTTTGTCTTTTTTAATCCGGAGGTTGCCGAAAGCGAAAACAGGTGCTTTTGAGCATGGAGTCCGCAGGAAAGCAGAGAGGGCCAAATTGTCTGGGGCATTTGAAAGGGTTCCAGGAGGCAGTGAGAACCAGCATTACTTTTCCCCGCTGGCACCTTTGCTGTGGCAGCAAAAGCTGGACGTTTGTCTTTTTTGCTCCGGAGGTTGCCAAAAGCGAAAACAGGTGCTTTTGAGGATGGAGTCCGCAGGAAAGCAGAGAGGGCCAAATTGTCTGTGGCATTTGAAGGAGTTCCAGGAGGCAGTGAGAACCAGCATTACTTTTCCCTGCTGGCACCTTTACTGTGGCAGCAAAAGCTGGACGTTTGTCTTTTTTGCTCCGGAGGCTGCCGAAAGCGAAAACAGGTGCTTTTGAGGATGGAGTCCGCAGGAAAGCAGAGAGGGCCAAATTGTCTGGGGCATTTGAAAGGGTTCCAGGAGGCAGTGAGAACCAGCATTACTTTTCCCTGCTGGCACCTTTGCTGTGGCAGCAAAAGCTGGACGTTTGTCTTTTTTAATCCGGAGGTTGCCGAAAGCGAAAACAGGTGCTTTTGAGCATGGAGTCCGCAGGAAAGCAGAGAGGGCCAAATTGTCTGGGGCATTTGAAAGGGTTCCAGGAGGCAGTGAGAACCAGCATTACTTTTCCCCGCTGGCACCTTTGCTGTGGCAGCAAAAGCTGGACGTTTGTCTTTTTTGCTCCGGAGGTTGCCAAAAGCGAAAACAGGTGCTTTTGAGGATGGAGTCCGCAGGAAAGCAGAGAGGGCCAAATTGTCTGGGGCATTTGAAAGGGTTCCAGGAGGCAGTGAGAACCAGCATTACTTTTCCCCGCTGGCACCTTTGCTGTGGCAGCAAAAGCTGGACGTTTGTCTTTTTTGCTCCGGAGGTTGCCAAAAGCGAAAACAGGTGCTTTTGAGGATGGAGTCCGCAGGAAAGCAGAGAGGGCCAAATTGTCTGGGGCATTTGAAGAGGTTCCAGGAGGCAGTGAGAACCAGCATTACTTTTCCCCGCTGGCACCTTTGCTGTGGCAGCAAAAGCTGGACGTTTGTCTTTTTTGCTCCGGAGGCTGCCGAAAGCGAAAACAGGTGCTTTTGAGGATGGAGTCCGCAGGAAAGCAGAGAGAGCCAAATTGTCTGTGGCATTTGAAAGAGTTCCAGGAGGCAGTGAGAACCAGCATCACTTTTCCCCGCTGGCACCTTTGCTGTGGCAGCAAAAGCTGGACGTTTGTCTTTTTACCACCGGAGGGCGCCGAAAGTGAAAAAAGTCGCTTTTGAGGATAGAGTCCGCAGGAAAGCAGAGAGGGCTTAATTGTCTGGGGCATTTGAAAGGGTTCCAGGAGGCAGTGAGAACCAGCATTACTTTTCCCTGCTGGCACCTTTACTGTGGCAGCAAAAGCTGGACGTTTGTCTTTTTTGCTCCGGAGTCAGCCGAAAGCGAAAACAGGTGCTTTTGAGGATGGAGTCCGCAGGAAAGCAGAGAGGGCCAAATTGTCTGTGGCATTTGAAAGAGTTCCAGGAGGCAGTGAGAACCAGCATTACTTTTCCCGGCTGGCACCTTTGCTGTGGCAGCAAAAGCTGTACGTTTGTCTTTTTTGGTCCGGAGGTTGCCGAAAGCAAAAACAGGTGCTTTTGAGGATGGAGTCCGCAGGAAAGCAGAGAGGGCCAAATTGTCTGTGGCATTTGAAGAGGTTCCAGGAGGCAATGAGGACCAGCATCACTTTTCCCCGCTGGCACCTTTGCTGTGGCAGCAAAAGCTGGACGTTTGTCTTTTTTGCTCCGGAGGTTGCCGAAAGCGAAAACAGGTGCTTTTGAGCATGGAGTCCGCAGGAAAGCAGAGAGGGCCAAATTGTCTGTGGCATTTGAAAGGGTTCCAGGAGGCAGTGAGAACCAGCATTACTTTTCCCCGCTGGCACCTTTGCTGTGGCAGCAAAAGCTGGACGTTTGTCTTTTTTGCTCCGGAGGGCGCCGAAAGCAAAAATAGGTGCTTTTGAGGATGGAGTCCGCAGGAAAGCAGAGAGGGCCAAATTGTCTGTGGCATTTGAAAGGGTTCCAGGAGGCAGTGAGAACCAGCATTACTTTTCCCCGCTGGCACCTTTGCTGTGGCAGCAAAAGCTGGACGTTTGTCTTTTTTGCTCCGGAGGCTGCCGAAAGCGAAAACAGGTGCTTTTGAGGATGGAGTCCGCAGGAAAGCAGAGAGGGCCAAATTGTCTGTGGCATTTGAAGGGGTTCCAGGAGGCAGTGAGAACCAGCATTACTTTTCCCCGCTGGCACCTTTGCTGTGGCAGCAAAAGCTGGACGTTTGTCTTTTTTGCTCCGGAGGTTGCCGAAAGCGAAAAAAGGTGCTTTTGAGGATGGAGTCCGCAGGAAAGCAGAGAGGGCCAAATTGTCTGTGGCATTTGAAAGAGTTCCAGGAGGCAGTGAGAACCAGCATTACTTTTCCCCGCTGGCACCTTTGCTGTGGCAGCAAAAGCTGGACGTTTGTCTTTTTTGCTCCGGAGGTTGCCGAAAGCGAAAACAGGTGCTTTTGAGGATGGAGTCCGCAGGAAAGCAGAGAGGGCCAAATTGTCTGGGGCATTTGAAAGGGTTCCAGGAGGCAGTGAGAACCAGCATTACTTTTCCCCGCTGGCACCTTTGCTGTGGCAGCAAAAGCTGGACGTTTGTCTTTTTTGCTCCGGAGGCTGCCGAAAGCGAAAAGAGGTGCTTTTGAGGATGGAGTCCGCAGGAAAGCAGAGAGGGCCAAATTGTCTGTGGCATTTGAAAGAGTTCCAGGAGGCAGTGAGAACCAGCATTACTTTTCCCGGCTGGCACCTTTGCTGTGGCAGCAAAAGCTGTACGTTTGTCTTTTTTGGTCCGGAGGCTGCCGAAAGCGAAAACAGGTGCTTTTGAGGCTGGAGTCCGCAGGAAAGCAGAGAGGGCCAAATTGTCTGTGGCATTTGAAGAGGTTCCAGGAGGCAATGAGGACCAGCATCACTTTTCCCCGCTGGCACCTTTGCTGTGGCAGCAAAAGCTGGACGTTTGTCTTTTTTGCTCCGGAGGATGCCGAAAGCGAAAACAGGTGCTTTTGAGGATGGAGTCCGCAGGAAAGCAGAGAGGGCCAAATTGTCTGGGGCATTTGAAGAGGTTCCAGGAGGCAATGAGGACCAGCATCACTTTTCCCCGCTGGCACCTTTGCTGTGGCAGCAAAACCTGGACGTTTGTCTTTTTTGCTCCTGAAGTTGCCGACAGCGAAAACAGGTGCTTTTGAGGATGGAGTCCGCATGAAAGCCGATAGGGCCAAATTGTCTGGGGCATTTGAAGAGGTTCCAGGACGCAGTGAGAACCAGCATTACTTTTCCCCGCTGGCACCTTTGCTGTGGCAGCAAAAGCTGGACGTTTGACTGTTTTGCTCCTGAGGATGCCGAAAGCGAAAACAGCTGCTTTTGAGGATGGAGTCCGCTGGTAAGCAGAGAGGGCCAAATTGTCTGTGGCATTTGAAAGGGTTCCAGGAGGCAGTGAGAACCAGCATTACTTTTCCCCGCTGGCACCTTTGCTGTGGCAGCAAAAGCTGGACGTTTGTCTTTTTTGCTCCGGAGGTTGCCGAAAGCGAAAACAGGTGCTTTTGAGGATGGAGTCCGCAGGAAAGCAGAGAGGGCCAAATTGTCTGTGGCATTTGAAGAGGTTCCAGGAGGCAGTGAGAACCAGCATTACTTTTCCCCGCTGGCACCTTTGCTGTGGCAGCAAAAGCTGGACGTTTGTCTTTTTTGCTCCGGAGGCTGCCGAAAGCGAAAACAGGTGCTTTTGAGGATGGAGTCCACAGGAAAGCAGAGAGGGCCAAATTGTCTGTGGCATTTGAAAGGGTTCCAGGAGGCAGTGAGAACCAGCATTACTTTTCCCCGCTGGCACCTTTGCTGTGGCAGCAAAAGCTGGACGTTTGTCTTTTTTGCTCCGGAGGCTGCCGAAAGCGAAAACAGGTGCTTTTGAGGATGGAGTCCGCAGGAAAGCAGAGAGGGCCAAATTGTCTGTGGCATTTGAAAGAGTTCCAGGAGGCAGTGAGAACCAGCATTACTTTTCCCGGCTGGCACCTTTGCTGTGGCAGCAAAAGCTGTACGTTTGTCTTTTTTGGTCCGGAGGTTGCCGAAAGCAAAAACAGGTGCTTTTGAGGATGGAGTCCGCAGGAAAGCAGAGAGGGCCAAATTGTGTAGGGCATTTGAAGGGGTTCCAGGAGGCAGTGAGAACCAGCATTACTTTTCCCCGCTGGCACCTTTGCTGTGGCAGCAAAAGCTGGACGTTTGTCTTTTTTGCTCCAAACAGCGCCGAAAGCGAAAAAAGGTGCTTTTGAGGCTAGAGTGCGCAGGAAAGCAGAGAGGGCCAAATTGTCTGGGGCATTTGAAGGGGTTCCAGGAGGCAGTGAGAACCAGCATTACTTTTCCCCGCTGGCACCTTTGCTGTGGCAGCAAAAGCTGGACGTTTGTCTTTTTTGCTCCGGAGGCTGCCGAAAGCGAAAAGAGGTGCTTTTGAGGATGGAGTCCACAGGAAAGCAGAGAGGGCCAAATTGTCTGGGGCATTTGAAAGGGTTCCAGGAGGCAGTGAGAACCAGCATTACTTTTCCCCGCTGGCACCTTTGCTGTGGCAGCAAAAGCTGGACGTTTGTCTTTTTTGCTCCGGAGGCTGCCGAAAGCGAAAACAGGTGCTTTTGAGGATGGAGTCCGCAGGAAAGCAGAGAGGGCCAAATTGTCTGTGGCATTTGAAAGAGTTCCAGGAGGCAGTGAGAACCAGCATTACTTTTCCCCGCTGGCACCTTTGCTGTGGCAGCAAAAGCTGGACGTTTGTCTTTTTTGCTCCGGAGGTTGCCGAAAGCGAAAACAGGTGCTTTTGAGGATGGAGTCCGCAGGAAAGCAGAGAGGGCCAAATTGTCTGGGGCATTTGAAAGGGTTCCAGGAGGCAGTGAGAACCAGCATTACTTTTCCCCACTGGCACCTTTGCTGTGGCAGCAAAAGCTGGACGTTTGTCTTTTTTGCTCCGGAGGCTGCCGAAAGCGAAAACAGGTGCTTTTGAGGATGGAGTCCGCAGGAAAGCAGAGAGGGCCAAATTGTCTGTGGCATTTGAAAGAGTTCCAGGAGGCAGTGAGAACCAGCATTACTTTTCCCGGCTGGCACCTTTGCTGTGGCAGCAAAAGCTGGACGTTTGTCTTTTTTGGTCCGGAGGTTGCCGAAAGCGAAAACAGGTGCTTTTGAGGATGGAGTCCGCAGGAAAGCAGAGAGGGCCAAATTGTCTGTGGCATTTGAAGAGGTTCCAGGAGGCAATGAGGACCAGCATCACTTTTCCCCGCTGGCACCTTTGCTGTGGCAGCAAAAGCTGGACGTTTGTCTTTTTTGCTCCGGAGGATGCCGAAAGCGAAAACAGGTGCTTTTGAGGATGGAGTCCGCAGGAAAGCAGAGAGGGCCAAATTGTCTGGGGCATTTGAAGAGGTTCCAGGAGGCAATGAGGACCAGCATCACTTTTCCCCGCTGGCACCTTTGCTGTGGCAGCAAAACCTGGACGTTTGTCTTTTTTGCTCCTGAAGTTGCCGACAGCGAAAACAGGTGCTTTTGAGGATGGAGTCCGCATGAAAGCCGATAGGGCCAAATTGTCTGGGGCATTTGAAGAGGTTCCAGGACGCAGTGAGAACCAGCATTACTTTTCCCCGCTGGCACCTTTGCTGTGGCAGCAAAAGCTGGACGTTTGACTGTTTTGCTCCTGAGGATGCCGAAAGCGAAAACAGCTGCTTTTGAGGATGGAGTCCGCTGGTAAGCAGAGAGGGCCAAATTGTCTGTGGCATTTGAAAGGGTTCCAGGAGGCAGTGAGAACCAGCATTACTTTTCCCCGCTGGCACCTTTGCTGTGGCAGCAAAAGCTGGACGTTTGTCTTTTTTGCTCCGGAGGATGCCGAAAGCGAAAACAGGTGCTTTTGAGGATGGAGTCCGCAGGAAAGCAGAGAGGGCCAAATTGTCTGGGGCATTTGAAGAGGTTCCAGGAGGCAATGAGGACCAGCATCACTTTTCCCCGCTGGCACCTTTGCTGTGGCAGCAAAACCTGGACGTTTGTCTTTTTTGCTCCTGAAGTTGCCGAAAGCGAAAACAGGTGCTTTTGAGGATGGAGTCCGCAGGAAAGCAGAGAGGGCCAAATTGTCTGGGGCATTTGAAAGGGTTCCAGGAGGCAGTGAGAACCAGCATTACTTTTCCCCGCTGGCACCTTTGCTGTGGCAGCAAAAGCTGGACGTTTGTCTTTTTTGCTCCGGAGGTTGCCAAAAGCGAAAACAGGTGCTTTTGAGGATGGAGTCCGCAGGAAAGCAGAGAGGGCTTAATTGTCTGGGGCATTTGAAGAGGTTCCAGGAGGCAGTGAGAACCAGCATTACTTTTCCCCGCTGGCACCTTTGCTGTGGCAGCAAAAGCTGGACGATTTTCTTTTTTGCTCCGGAGGCTGCCGAAAGCGAAAACAGGTGCTTTTGAGGATGGAGTCCACAGGAAAGCAGAGAGGGCCAAATTGTCTGGGGCATTTGAAAGGGTTCCAGGAGGCAGTGAGAACCAGCATTACTTTTCCCTGCTGGCACCTTTGCTGTGGCAGCAAAAGCTGGACGTTTGTCTTTTTTGCTCCGGAGGCTGCCGAAAGCGAAAACAGGTGCTTTTGAGGATGGAGTCCGCAGGAAAGCAGAGAGGGCCAAATTGTCTGTGGCATTTGAAGAGGTTCCAGGAGGCAGTGAGAACCAGCATTACTTTTCCCTGCTGGCACCTTTGCTGTGGCAGCAAAAGCTGGACGTTTGTCTTTTTTGCTCCGGAGGGCGCCGAAAGCAAAAATAGGTGCTTTTGAGGATGGAGTCCGCAGGAAAGCAGAGAGGGCCAAATTGTCTGTGGCATTTGAAAGGGTTCCAGGAGGCAGTGAGAACCAGCATTACTTTTCCCCGCTGGCACCTTTGCTGTGGCAGCAAAAGCTGGACGTTTGTCTTTTTTGCTCCGGAGGCTGCCGAAAGCGAAAACAGGTGCTTTTGAGGATGGAGTCCGCAGGAAAGCAGAGAGGGCCAAATTGTCTGTGGCATTTGAAGAGGTTCCAGGAGGCAGTGAGAACCAGCATTACTTTTCCCCGCTGGCACCTTTGCTGTGGCAGCAAAAGCTGGACGTTTGTCTTTTTTGCTCCGGAGGCTGCCGAAAGCGAAAACAGGTGCTTTTGAGGATGGAGTCCGCAGGAAAGCAGAGAGGGCCAAATTGTCTGGGGCATTTGAAAGGGTTCCAGGAGGCAGTGAGAACCAGCATTACTTTTCCCCGCTGGCACCTTTGCTGTGGCAGCAAAAGCTGGACGTTTGTCTTTTTTGCTCCGGAGGCTGCCGAAAGCGAAAAGAGGTGCTTTTGAGGATGGAGTCCACAGGAAAGCAGAGAGGGCCAAATTGTCTGTGGCATTTGAAAGGGTTCCAGGAGGCAGTGAGAACCAGCATTACTTTTCCCTGCTGGCACCTTTGCTGTGGCAGCAAAAGCTGGACGTTTGTCTTTTTTGCTCCGGAGGCTGCCGAAAGCGAAAACAGGTGCTTTTGAGGATGGAGTCCGCAGGAAAGCAGAGAGGGCCAAATTGTCTGTGGCATTTGAAAGAGTTCCAGGAGGCAGTGAGAACCAGCATTACTTTTCCCCGCTGGCACCTTTGCTGTGGCAGCAAAAGCTGGACGTTTGTCTTTTTTGCTCCGGAGGTTGCCGAAAGCGAAAACAGGTGCTTTTGAGGATGGAGTCCGCAGGAAAGCAGAGAGGGCCAAATTGTCTGGGGCATTTGAAAGGGTTCCAGGAGGCAGCGAGAACCAGCATTACTTTTCCCCGCTGGCACCTTTGCTGTGGCAGCAAAAGCTGGACGTTTGTCTTTTTTGCTCCGGAGGCTGCCGAAAGCGAAAACAGGTGCTTTTGAGGATGGAGTCCGCAGGAAAGCAGAGAGGGCCAAATTGTCTGTGGCATTTGAAAGAGTTCCAGGAGGCAGTGAGAACCAGCATTACTTTTCCCGGCTGGCACCTTTGCTGTGGCAGCAAAAGCTGTACGTTTGTCTTTTTTGGTCCGGAGGTTGCCGAAAGCGAAAACAGGTGCTTTTGAGGCTGGAGTCCGCAGGAAAGCAGAGAGGGCCAAATTGTCTGTGGCATTTGAAGAGGTTCCAGGAGGCAATGAGGACCAGCATCACTTTTCCCCGCTGGCACCTTTGCTGTGGCAGCAAAAGCTGGACGTTTGTCTTTTTTGCTCCGGAGGCTGCCGAAAGCGAAAACAGGTGCTTTTGAGGATGGAGTCCGCAGGAAAGCAGAGAGGGCCAAATTGTCTGGGGCATTTGAAGAGGTTCCAGGAGGCAATGAGGACCAGCATCACTTTTCCCCGCTGGCACCTTTGCTGTGGCAGCAAAACCTGGACGTTTGTCTTTTTTGCTCCTGAAGTTGCCGACAGCGAAAACAGGTGCTTTTGAGGATGGAGTCCGCATGAAAGCCGATAGGGCCAAATTGTCTGGGGCATTTGAAGAGGTTCCAGGACGCAGTGAGAACCAGCATTACTTTTCCCCGCTGGCACCTTTGCTGTGGCAGCAAAAGCTGGACGTTTGACTGTTTTGCTCCTGAGGATGCCGAAAGCGAAAACAGCTGCTTTTGAGGATGGAGTCCGCTGGTAAGCAGAGAGGGCCAAATTGTCTGTGGCATTTGAAAGGGTTCCAGGAGGCAGTGAGAACCAGCATTACTTTTCCCCGCTGGCACCTTTGCTGTGGCAGCAAATGCTGGACGTTTGTCTTTTTTGCTCCGGAGGCTGCCGAAAGCGAAAACAGGTGCTTTTGAGGATGGAGTCCGCAGGAAAGCAGAGAGGGCCAAATTGTCTGGGGTATTTGAAAGGGTTCCAGGAGGCAGTGAGAACCAGCATTACTTTTGCCCGCTGGCACCTTTGCTGTGGCGGCAAAACCTGGACGTTTGTCTTTTTTGCTCCGGAGTTGCCGAAAGCGAAAACAGGTGCTTTTGAGGATGGAGTCCGCAGGAAAGCAGAGAGGGCCAAATTGTCTGTGGCATTTGAAGAGGTTCCAGGAGGCAATGAGGACCAGTATCACTTTTCCCTGCTGGCACCTTTGCTGTGGAAGCAAAACCTGGACGTTTGTCTTTTTTGCTCCGGAGGTTGCCGAAAGCGAAAAAAGGTGCTTTTGAGGATGGAGTCCGCAGGAAAGCAGAGAGGGCCAAATTGTCTGGGGCATTTGAAAGAGTTCCAGGAGGCAGTGAGAACCAGCATCACTTTTCCCCGCTGGCTCCTTTGCTGTGGCAGCAAAAGCTGGGCGTTTTTCTTTTTTGCTCCGGAGGTTGCCGAAAGCGAAAACAGGTGCTTTTGAGGATGGAGTCCGCAGGAAAGCAGAGAGGGCCAAATTGTCTGGGGCATTTGAAGAGGTTCCAGGACGCAGTGAGAACCAGCATTACTTTTCCCCGCTGGCACCTTTGCTGTGGCAGCAAAAGCTGGACGTTTGTCTTTTTTGCTCCGGAGGCTGCCGAAAGCGAAAACAGGTGCTTTTGAGGATGGAGTCCGCAGGAAAGCAGAGAGGGCCAAATTGTCTGGGGCATTTGAAAGGGTTCCAGGAGGCAGTGAGAACCAGCATTACTTTTCCCCGCTGGCACCTTTGCTGTGGCAGCAAAAGCTGGACGTTTGTCTTTTTTGCTCCGGAGGATGCCGAAAGCGAAAACAGCTGCTTTTGAGGATGGAGTCCCCGGGAAAGCAGAGAGGGCCAAATTGTGTAGGGCATTTGAAGGGGTTCCAGGACGCAGTGAGAACCAGCATTACTTTTGCCCGCTGGCACCTTTGCTGTGGCAGCAAAAGCTGGACGTTTGTCTTTTTTGCTCCAAACATCGCCGAAAGCGAAAAAAGGTGCTTTTGAGGCTAGAGTGCGCAGGAAAGCAGAGAGGGCCAAATTGTCTGGGGCATTTGAAGGGGTTCCAGGAGGCAGTGAGGACCAGCATTACTTTTCCCCGCTGGCACCTTTGCTGTGGCAGCAAAAGCTGGACGTTTGTCTTTTTTCCTCCGGAGGGCGCAGAAAGTGAAAAAAGGTGCTTTTGAGGATAGAGTGCGCAGGAAAGCAGAGAGGGCCAAATTGTCTGGGGCATTTGAAGGGGTTCCAGGAGGCAGTGAGGACCAGCATCACTTTTCCCCGCTGGCACCTTTGCTGTGGCAGCAAAAGCTGGACGTTGGTCTTTTTTCCTCCAGGAAGCGCCGAAAGTGAAAAAAGGTGCTTTTGAGGCTATATTCCGCAGGAAAGCAGAGAGGGCCAAATTGTCTGGGGCATTTGAAGGGGTTCCAGGAGGCAGTGAGGACCAGCATCACTTTTCCCCGCTGGCACCTTTGCTGTGGCAGCAAAAGCTGGACGTTTGTCTTTTTTCCTCCTGGGGGCGCCGAAAGTGAAAAAGGTGCTTTTGAGGCTAGAGTGCGCAGGAAAGCAGAGAGGGCCAAATTGTGTGGGGCATTTGAATGGGTTCCAGGAGGCAGTGAGGACCAGCATCACTTTTCCCCGCTGGCACCTTTGCTGTGGCAGCAAAAGCTGGACGTTTGTCTTTTTTGTTCCGGATGTCGCCGAAAGTGAAAAAAGGTGCTTTTGAGGCTAGAGTGCGCAGGAAAGCAGAGAGGGCCAAATTGTCTGGGGCATTTGAAGGGGTTCCAGGAGGCAGTGAGGACCAGCATCACTTTTCCCCGCTGGCACCTTTGCTGTGGCAGCAAAAGCTGGACGTTTGTCTTTTTTGCTCCGGAGGCTGCCGAAAGCGAAAACAGGTGCTTTTGAGGATGGAGTCCGCAGGAAAGCAGAGAGGGCCAAATTGTCTGGGGCATTTGAAAGGGTTCCAGGAGGCAGTGAGAACCAGCATTACTTTTCCCCGCTGGCACCTTTGCTGTGGCAGCAAAAGCTGGACGTTTGTCTTTTTTGCTCCGGAGGCTGCCGAAAGCGAAAACAGGTGCTTTTGAGGATGGAGTCCGCAGGAAAGCAGAGAGGGCCAAATTGTCTGTGGCATTTGAAAGGGTTCCAGGAGGCAGTGAGAACCAGCATTACTTTTCCCCGCTGGCACCTTTGCTGTGGCAGCAAAAGCTGGACGTTTGTCTTTTTTGCTCCGGAGGTTGCCGAAAGCGAAAACAGGTGCTTTTGAGGATGGAGTCCGCAGGAAAGCAGAGAGGGCCAAATTGTCTGGGGCATTTGAAGAGGTTCCAGGAGGCAGTGAGAACCAGCATTACTTTTCCCCGCTGGCACCTTTGCTGTGGCAGCAAAAGCTGGACGTTTGTCTTTTTTGCTCCGGAGGCTGCCGAAAGCGAAAACAGGTGCTTTTGAGGATGGAGTCCACAGGAAAGCAGAGAGGGCCAAATTGTCTGTGGCATTTGAAAGGGTTCCAGGAGGCAGTGAGAACCAGCATTACTTTTCCCCGCTGGCACCTTTGCTGTGGCAGCAAAAGCTGGACATTTGTCTTTTTTGCTCCGGAGGCTGCCGAAAGCGAAAACAGGTGCTTTTGAGGATGGAGTCCGCAGGAAAGCAGAGAGGGCCAAATTGTCTGTGGCATTTGAAAGAGTTCCAGGAGGCAGTGTGAACCAGCATTACTTTTCCCGGCTGGCACCTTTGCTGTGGCAGCAAAAGCTGTACGTTTGTCTTTTTTGGTCCGGAGGTTGCCGAAAGCGAAAACAGGTGCTTTTGAGGATGGAGTCCGCAGGAAAGCAGAGAGGGCCAAATTGTCTGTGGCATTTGAAGAGGTTCCAGGAGGCAATGAGGACCAGCATCACTTTTCCCCGCTGGCACCTTTGCTGTGGCAGCAAAAGCTGGACGTTTGTCTTTTTTGCTCCGGAGGCTGCCGAAAGCGAAAACAGGTGCTTTTGAGGATGGAGTCCGCAGGAAAGCAGAGAGGGCCAAATTGTCTGGGGCATTTGAAGAGGTTCCAGGAGGCAATGAGGACCAGCATCACTTTTCCCCGCTGGCACCTTTGCTGTGGCAGCAAAACCTGGACGTTTGTCTTTTTTGCTCCTGAAGTTGCCGAAAGCGAAAACAGGTGCTTTTGAGGATGGAGTCCGCAGGAAAGCAGAGAGGGCCAAATTGTCTGGGGCATTTGAAAGGGTTCCAGGAGGCAGTGAGAACCAGCATTACTTTTCCCCGCTGGCACCTTTGCTGTGGCAGCAAAAGCTGGACGTTTGTCTTTTTTGCTCCGGAGGTTGCCAAAAGCGAAAACAGGTGCTTTTGAGGATGGAGTCCGCAGGAAAGCAGAGAGGGCCAAATTGTCTGGGGCATTTGAAGAGGTTCCAGGAGGCAGTGAGAACCAGCATTACTTTTCCCCGCTGGCACCTTTGCTGTGGCAGCAAAAGCTGGACGTTTGTCTTTTTTGCTCCGGAGGCTGCCGAAAGCGAAAACAGGTGCTTTTGAGGATGGAGTCCACAGGAAAGCAGAGAGGGCCAAATTGTCTGCGGCATTTGAAAGGGTTCCAGGAGGCAGTGAGAACCAGCATTACTTTTCCCCGCTGGCACCTTTGCTGTGGCAGCAAAAGCTGGACGTTTGTCTTTTTTGCTCCGGAGGCTGCCGAAAGCGAAAACAGGTGCTTTTGAGGATGGAGTCCGCAGGAAAGCAGAGAGGGCCAAATTGTCTGTGGCATTTGAAAGGGTTCCAGGAGGCAGTGAGAACCAGCATTACTTTTCCCCGCTGGCACCTTTGCTGTGGCAGCAAAAGCTGGACGTTTGTCTTTTTTACTCCGGAGGTTGCCGAAAGCGAAAACAGGTGCTTTTGAGGATGGAGTCCGCAGGAAAGCAGAGAGGGCCAAATTGTCTGGGGCATTTGAAGAGGTTCCAGGAGGCAGTGAGAACCAGCATTACTTTTCCCCGCTGGCACCTTTGCTGTGGCAGCAAAAGCTGGACGTTTGTCTTTTTTGCTCCGGAGGCTGCCGAAAGCGAAAACAGGTGCTTTTGAGGATGGAGTCCGCAGGAAAGCAGAGAGAGCCAAACTGTCTGTGGCATTTGAGAGAGTTCCAGGAGGCAGTGAGAACCAGCATCACTTTTCCCCGCTGGCACCTTTGCTGTGGCAGCAAAAGCTGGACGTTTGTCTTTTTACCACCGGAGGGCGCCGAAAGTGAAAAAAGTCGCTTTTGAGGATAGAGTCCGCAGGAAAGCAGAGAGGGCTTAATTGTCTGGGGCATTTGAAAGGGTTCCAGGAGGCAGTGAGAACCAGCATTACTTTTCCCTGCTGGCACCTTTACTGTGGCAGCAAAAGCTGGACGTTTGTCTTTTTTGCTCCGGAGGCTGCCGAAAGCGAAAACAGGTGCTTTTGAGCATGGAGTCCGCAGGAAAGCAGAGAGGGCCAAATTGTCTGTGGCATTTGAAGAGGTTCCAGGAGGCAGTGAGAACCAGCATTACTTTTCCCCGCTGGCACCTTTGCTGTGGCAGCAAAAGCTGGACGTTTGTCTTTTTTGCTCCGGAGGCTGCCGAAAGCGAAAACAGGTGCTTTTGAGGATGGAGTCCGCAGGAAAGCAGAGAGGGCCAAATTGTCTGTGGCATTTGAAAGGGTTCCAGGAGGCAGTGAGAACCAGCATTACTTTTCCCGGCTGGCACCTTTGCTGTGGCAGCAAAAGCTGTACGTTTGTCTTTTTTGGTCCGGAGGTTGCCGAAAGCAAAAACAGGTGCTTTTGAGGATGGAGTCCGCAGGAAAGCAGAGAGGGCCAAATTGTCTGTGGCATTTGAAGAGGTTCCAGGAGGCAATGAGGACCAGCATCACTTTTCCCCGCTGGCACCTTTGCTGTGGCAGCAAAAGCTGGACGTTTGTCTTTTTTGCTCCGGAGGATGCCGAAAGCGAAAACAGGTGCTTTTGAGGATGGAGTCCGCAGAAAAGCAGAGAGGGCCAAATTGTCTGGGGCATTTGAAGAGGTTCCAGGAGGCAATGAGGACCAGCATCACTTTTCCCTGCTGGCACCTTTGCTGTGGCAGCAAAAGCTGGACGTTTGTCTTTTTTGCTCCGGAGGGCGCCGAAAGCAAAAATAGGTGCTTTTGAGGATGGAGTCCGCAGGAAAGCAGAGAGGGCCAAATTGTCTGTGGCATTTGAAGGAGTTCCAGGAGGCAGTGAGAACCAGCATTACTTTTCCCTGCTGGCACCTTTGCTGTGGCAGCAAAAGCTGGACGTTTGTCTTTTTTGCTCCGGAGGGCGCCGAAAGCAAAAATAGGTGCTTTTGAGGATGGAGTCCGCAGGAAAGCAGAGAGGGCCAAATTGTCTGTGGCATTTGAAAGGGTTCCAGGAGGCAGTGAGAACCAGCATTACTTTTCCCCGCTGGCACCTTTGCTGTGGCAGCAAAAGCTGGACGTTTGTCTTTTTTGCTCCGGAGGCTGCCGAAAGCGAAAACAGGTGCTTTTGAGGATGGAGTCCGCAGGAAAGCAGAGAGGGCCAAATTGTGTAAGGCATTTGAAGGGGTTCCAGGAGGCAGTGAGAACCAGCATTACTTTTCCCCGCTGGCACCTTTGCTGTGGCAGCAAAAGCTGGACGTTTGTCTTTTTTGCTCCAAACAGCGCCGAAAGCGAAAAAAGGTGCTTTTGAGGCTAGAGTGCGCAGGAAAGCAGAGAGGGCCAAATTGTCTGTGGCATTTGAAGGGGTTCCAGGAGGCAGTGAGAACCAGCATTACTTTTCCCCGCTGGCACCTTTGCTGTGGCAGCAAAAGCTGGACGTTTGTCTTTTTTGCTCCGGAGGCTGCCGAAAGCGAAAAGAGGTGCTTTTGAGGATGGAGTCCACAGGAAAGCAGAGAGGGCCAAATTGTCTGTGGCATTTGAAAGGGTTCCAGGAGGCAGTGAGAACCAGCATTACTTTTCCCCGCTGGCACCTTTGCTGTGGCAGCAAAAGCTGGACGTTTGTCTTTTTTGCTCCGGAGGTTGCCGAAAGCGAAAAAAGGTGCTTTTGAGGATGGAGTCCGCAGGAAAGCAGAGAGGGCCAAATTGTCTGTGGCATTTGAAAGAGTTCCAGGAGGCAGTGAGAACCAGCATTACTTTTCCCCGCTGGCACCTTTGCTGTGGCAGCAAAAGCTGGACGTTTGTCTTTTTTGCTCCGGAGGTTGCCGAAAGCGAAAACAGGTGCTTTTGAGGATGGAGTCCGCAGGAAAGCAGAGAGGGCCAAATTGTCTGGGGCATTTGAAAGGGTTCCAGGAGGCAGTGAGAACCAGCATTACTTTTCCCCGCTGGCACCTTTGCTGTGGCAGCAAAAGCTGGACGTTTGTCTTTTTTGCTCCGGAGGCTGCCGAAAGCGAAAACAGGTGCTTTTGAGGATGGAGTCCGCAGGAAAGCAGAGAGGGCCAAATTGTCTGTGGCATTTGAAAGAGTTCCAGGAGGCAGTGAGAACCAGCATTACTTTTCCCGGCTGGCACCTTTGCTGTGGCAGCAAAAGCTGTACGTTTGTCTTTTTTGGTCCGGAGGTTGCCGAAAGCGAAAACAGGTGCTTTTGAGGCTGGAGTCCGCAGGAAAGCAGAGAGGGCCAAATTGTCTGTGGCATTTGAAGAGGTTCCAGGAGGCAATGAGGACCAGCATCACTTTTCCCCGCTGGCACCTTTGCTGTGGCAGCAAAAGCTGGACGTTTGTCTTTTTTGCTCCGGAGGATGCCGAAAGCGAAAACAGGTGCTTTTGAGGATGGAGTCCGCAGGAAAGCAGAGAGGGCCAAATTGTCTGGGGCATTTGAAGAGGTTCCAGGAGGCAATGAGGACCAGCATCACTTTTCCCCGCTGGCACCTTTGCTGTGGCAGCAAAACCTGGACGTTTGTCTTTTTTGCTCCTGAAGTTGCCGACAGCGAAAACAGGTGCTTTTGAGGATGGAGTCCGCATGAAAGCCGATAGGGCCAAATTGTCTGGGGCATTTGAAGAGGTTCCAGGACGCAGTGAGAACCAGCATTACTTTTCCCCGCTGGCACCTTTGCTGTGGCAGCAAAAGCTGGACGTTTGACTGTTTTGCTCCTGAGGATGCCGAAAGCGAAAACAGCTGCTTTTGAGGATGGAGTCCGCTGGTAAGCAGAGAGGGCCAAATTGTCTGTGGCATTTGAAAGGGTTCCAGGAGGCAGTGAGAACCAGCATTACTTTTCCCCGCTGGCACCTTTGCTGTGGCAGCAAAAGCTGGACGTTTGTCTTTTTTGCTCCGGAGGTTGCCGAAAGCGAAAACAGGTGCTTTTGAGGATGGAGTCCGCAGGAAAGCAGAGAGGGCCAAATTGTCTGTGGCATTTGAAGAGGTTCCAGGAGGCAGTGAGAACCAGCATTACTTTTCCCCGCTGGCACCTTTGCTGTGGCAGCAAAAGCTGGACGTTTGTCTTTTTTGCTCCGGAGGCTGCCGAAAGCGAAAACAGGTGCTTTTGAGGATGGAGTCCACAGGAAAGCAGAGAGGGCCAAATTGTCTGTGGCATTTGAAAGGGTTCCAGGAGGCAGTGAGAACCAGCATTACTTTTCCCCGCTGGCACCTTTGCTGTGGCAGCAAAAGCTGGACGTTTGTCTTTTTTGCTCCGGAGGCTGCCGAAAGCGAAAACAGGTGCTTTTGAGGATGGAGTCCGCAGGAAAGCAGAGAGGGCCAAATTGTCTGTGGCATTTGAAAGAGTTCCAGGAGGCAGTGAGAACCAGCATTACTTTTCCCGGCTGGCACCTTTGCTGTGGCAGCAAAAGCTGTACGTTTGTCTTTTTTGGTCCGGAGGTTGCCGAAAGCAAAAACAGGTGCTTTTGAGGATGGAGTCCGCAGGAAAGCAGAGAGGGCCAAATTGTGTAGGGCATTTGAAGGGGTTCCAGGAGGCAGTGAGAACCAGCATTACTTTTCCCCGCTGGCACCTTTGCTGTGGCAGCAAAAGCTGGACGTTTGTCTTTTTTGCTCCAAACAGCGCCGAAAGCGAAAAAAGGTGCTTTTGAGGCTAGAGTGCGCAGGAAAGCAGAGAGGGCCAAATTGTCTGGGGCATTTGAAGGGGTTCCAGGAGGCAGTGAGAACCAGCATTACTTTTCCCCGCTGGCACCTTTGCTGTGGCAGCAAAAGCTGGACGTTTGTCTTTTTTGCTCCGGAGGCTGCCGAAAGCGAAAAGAGGTGCTTTTGAGGATGGAGTCCACAGGAAAGCAGAGAGGGCCAAATTGTCTGGGGCATTTGAAAGGGTTCCAGGAGGCAGTGAGAACCAGCATTACTTTTCCCCGCTGGCACCTTTGCTGTGGCAGCAAAAGCTGGACGTTTGTCTTTTTTGCTCCGGAGGCTGCCGAAAGCGAAAACAGGTGCTTTTGAGGATGGAGTCCGCAGGAAAGCAGAGAGGGCCAAATTGTCTGTGGCATTTGAAAGAGTTCCAGGAGGCAGTGAGAACCAGCATTACTTTTCCCCGCTGGCACCTTTGCTGTGGCAGCAAAAGCTGGACGTTTGTCTTTTTTGCTCCGGAGGTTGCCGAAAGCGAAAACAGGTGCTTTTGAGGATGGAGTCCGCAGGAAAGCAGAGAGGGCCAAATTGTCTGGGGCATTTGAAAGGGTTCCAGGAGGCAGTGAGAACCAGCATTACTTTTCCCCACTGGCACCTTTGCTGTGGCAGCAAAAGCTGGACGTTTGTCTTTTTTGCTCCGGAGGCTGCCGAAAGCGAAAACAGGTGCTTTTGAGGATGGAGTCCGCAGGAAAGCAGAGAGGGCCAAATTGTCTGTGGCATTTGAAAGAGTTCCAGGAGGCAGTGAGAACCAGCATTACTTTTCCCGGCTGGCACCTTTGCTGTGGCAGCAAAAGCTGGACGTTTGTCTTTTTTGGTCCGGAGGTTGCCGAAAGCGAAAACAGGTGCTTTTGAGGATGGAGTCCGCAGGAAAGCAGAGAGGGCCAAATTGTCTGTGGCATTTGAAGAGGTTCCAGGAGGCAATGAGGACCAGCATCACTTTTCCCCGCTGGCACCTTTGCTGTGGCAGCAAAAGCTGGACGTTTGTCTTTTTTGCTCCGGAGGATGCCGAAAGCGAAAACAGGTGCTTTTGAGGATGGAGTCCGCAGGAAAGCAGAGAGGGCCAAATTGTCTGGGGCATTTGAAGAGGTTCCAGGAGGCAATGAGGACCAGCATCACTTTTCCCCGCTGGCACCTTTGCTGTGGCAGCAAAACCTGGACGTTTGTCTTTTTTGCTCCTGAAGTTGCCGACAGCGAAAACAGGTGCTTTTGAGGATGGAGTCCGCATGAAAGCCGATAGGGCCAAATTGTCTGGGGCATTTGAAGAGGTTCCAGGACGCAGTGAGAACCAGCATTACTTTTCCCCGCTGGCACCTTTGCTGTGGCAGCAAAAGCTGGACGTTTGACTGTTTTGCTCCTGAGGATGCCGAAAGCGAAAACAGCTGCTTTTGAGGATGGAGTCCGCTGGTAAGCAGAGAGGGCCAAATTGTCTGTGGCATTTGAAAGGGTTCCAGGAGGCAGTGAGAACCAGCATTACTTTTCCCCGCTGGCACCTTTGCTGTGGCAGCAAAAGCTGGACGTTTGTCTTTTTTGCTCCGGAGGATGCCGAAAGCGAAAACAGGTGCTTTTGAGGATGGAGTCCGCAGGAAAGCAGAGAGGGCCAAATTGTCTGGGGCATTTGAAGAGGTTCCAGGAGGCAATGAGGACCAGCATCACTTTTCCCCGCTGGCACCTTTGCTGTGGCAGCAAAACCTGGACGTTTGTCTTTTTTGCTCCTGAAGTTGCCGAAAGCGAAAACAGGTGCTTTTGAGGATGGAGTCCGCAGGAAAGCAGAGAGGGCCAAATTGTCTGGGGCATTTGAAAGGGTTCCAGGAGGCAGTGAGAACCAGCATTACTTTTCCCCGCTGGCACCTTTGCTGTGGCAGCAAAAGCTGGACGTTTGTCTTTTTTGCTCCGGAGGTTGCCAAAAGCGAAAACAGGTGCTTTTGAGGATGGAGTCCGCAGGAAAGCAGAGAGGGCTTAATTGTCTGGGGCATTTGAAGAGGTTCCAGGAGGCAGTGAGAACCAGCATTACTTTTCCCCGCTGGCACCTTTGCTGTGGCAGCAAAAGCTGGACGATTTTCTTTTTTGCTCCGGAGGCTGCCGAAAGCGAAAACAGGTGCTTTTGAGGATGGAGTCCACAGGAAAGCAGAGAGGGCCAAATTGTCTGGGGCATTTGAAAGGGTTCCAGGAGGCAGTGAGAACCAGCATTACTTTTCCCTGCTGGCACCTTTGCTGTGGCAGCAAAAGCTGGACGTTTGTCTTTTTTGCTCCGGAGGCTGCCGAAAGCGAAAACAGGTGCTTTTGAGGATGGAGTCCGCAGGAAAGCAGAGAGGGCCAAATTGTCTGTGGCATTTGAAGAGGTTCCAGGAGGCAGTGAGAACCAGCATTACTTTTCCCTGCTGGCACCTTTGCTGTGGCAGCAAAAGCTGGACGTTTGTCTTTTTTGCTCCGGAGGGCGCCGAAAGCAAAAATAGGTGCTTTTGAGGATGGAGTCCGCAGGAAAGCAGAGAGGGCCAAATTGTCTGTGGCATTTGAAAGGGTTCCAGGAGGCAGTGAGAACCAGCATTACTTTTCCCCGCTGGCACCTTTGCTGTGGCAGCAAAAGCTGGACGTTTGTCTTTTTTGCTCCGGAGGCTGCCGAAAGCGAAAACAGGTGCTTTTGAGGATGGAGTCCGCAGGAAAGCAGAGAGGGCCAAATTGTCTGTGGCATTTGAAGAGGTTCCAGGAGGCAGTGAGAACCAGCATTACTTTTCCCCGCTGGCACCTTTGCTGTGGCAGCAAAAGCTGGACGTTTGTCTTTTTTGCTCCGGAGGCTGCCGAAAGCGAAAACAGGTGCTTTTGAGGATGGAGTCCGCAGGAAAGCAGAGAGGGCCAAATTGTCTGGGGCATTTGAAAGGGTTCCAGGAGGCAGTGAGAACCAGCATTACTTTTCCCCGCTGGCACCTTTGCTGTGGCAGCAAAAGCTGGACGTTTGTCTTTTTTGCTCCGGAGGCTGCCGAAAGCGAAAAGAGGTGCTTTTGAGGATGGAGTCCACAGGAAAGCAGAGAGGGCCAAATTGTCTGTGGCATTTGAAAGGGTTCCAGGAGGCAGTGAGAACCAGCATTACTTTTCCCTGCTGGCACCTTTGCTGTGGCAGCAAAAGCTGGACGTTTGTCTTTTTTGCTCCGGAGGCTGCCGAAAGCGAAAACAGGTGCTTTTGAGGATGGAGTCCGCAGGAAAGCAGAGAGGGCCAAATTGTCTGTGGCATTTGAAAGAGTTCCAGGAGGCAGTGAGAACCAGCATTACTTTTCCCCGCTGGCACCTTTGCTGTGGCAGCAAAAGCTGGACGTTTGTCTTTTTTGCTCCGGAGGTTGCCGAAAGCGAAAACAGGTGCTTTTGAGGATGGAGTCCGCAGGAAAGCAGAGAGGGCCAAATTGTCTGGGGCATTTGAAAGGGTTCCAGGAGGCAGCGAGAACCAGCATTACTTTTCCCCGCTGGCACCTTTGCTGTGGCAGCAAAAGCTGGACGTTTGTCTTTTTTGCTCCGGAGGCTGCCGAAAGCGAAAACAGGTGCTTTTGAGGATGGAGTCCGCAGGAAAGCAGAGAGGGCCAAATTGTCTGTGGCATTTGAAAGAGTTCCAGGAGGCAGTGAGAACCAGCATTACTTTTCCCGGCTGGCACCTTTGCTGTGGCAGCAAAAGCTGTACGTTTGTCTTTTTTGGTCCGGAGGTTGCCGAAAGCGAAAACAGGTGCTTTTGAGGCTGGAGTCCGCAGGAAAGCAGAGAGGGCCAAATTGTCTGTGGCATTTGAAGAGGTTCCAGGAGGCAATGAGGACCAGCATCACTTTTCCCCGCTGGCACCTTTGCTGTGGCAGCAAAAGCTGGACGTTTGTCTTTTTTGCTCCGGAGGCTGCCGAAAGCGAAAACAGGTGCTTTTGAGGATGGAGTCCGCAGGAAAGCAGAGAGGGCCAAATTGTCTGGGGCATTTGAAGAGGTTCCAGGAGGCAATGAGGACCAGCATCACTTTTCCCCGCTGGCACCTTTGCTGTGGCAGCAAAACCTGGACGTTTGTCTTTTTTGCTCCTGAAGTTGCCGACAGCGAAAACAGGTGCTTTTGAGGATGGAGTCCGCATGAAAGCCGATAGGGCCAAATTGTCTGGGGCATTTGAAGAGGTTCCAGGACGCAGTGAGAACCAGCATTACTTTTCCCCGCTGGCACCTTTGCTGTGGCAGCAAAAGCTGGACGTTTGACTGTTTTGCTCCTGAGGATGCCGAAAGCGAAAACAGCTGCTTTTGAGGATGGAGTCCGCTGGTAAGCAGAGAGGGCCAAATTGTCTGTGGCATTTGAAAGGGTTCCAGGAGGCAGTGAGAACCAGCATTACTTTTCCCCGCTGGCACCTTTGCTGTGGCAGCAAATGCTGGACGTTTGTCTTTTTTGCTCCGGAGGCTGCCGAAAGCGAAAACAGGTGCTTTTGAGGATGGAGTCCGCAGGAAAGCAGAGAGGGCCAAATTGTCTGGGGTATTTGAAAGGGTTCCAGGAGGCAGTGAGAACCAGCATTACTTTTGCCCGCTGGCACCTTTGCTGTGGCGGCAAAACCTGGACGTTTGTCTTTTTTGCTCCGGAGTTGCCGAAAGCGAAAACAGGTGCTTTTGAGGATGGAGTCCGCAGGAAAGCAGAGAGGGCCAAATTGTCTGTGGCATTTGAAGAGGTTCCAGGAGGCAATGAGGACCAGTATCACTTTTCCCTGCTGGCACCTTTGCTGTGGAAGCAAAACCTGGACGTTTGTCTTTTTTGCTCCGGAGGTTGCCGAAAGCGAAAAAAGGTGCTTTTGAGGATGGAGTCCGCAGGAAAGCAGAGAGGGCCAAATTGTCTGGGGCATTTGAAAGAGTTCCAGGAGGCAGTGAGAACCAGCATCACTTTTCCCCGCTGGCTCCTTTGCTGTGGCAGCAAAAGCTGGGCGTTTTTCTTTTTTGCTCCGGAGGTTGCCGAAAGCGAAAACAGGTGCTTTTGAGGATGGAGTCCGCAGGAAAGCAGAGAGGGCCAAATTGTCTGGGGCATTTGAAGAGGTTCCAGGACGCAGTGAGAACCAGCATTACTTTTCCCCGCTGGCACCTTTGCTGTGGCAGCAAAAGCTGGACGTTTGTCTTTTTTGCTCCGGAGGCTGCCGAAAGCGAAAACAGGTGCTTTTGAGGATGGAGTCCGCAGGAAAGCAGAGAGGGCCAAATTGTCTGGGGCATTTGAAAGGGTTCCAGGAGGCAGTGAGAACCAGCATTACTTTTCCCCGCTGGCACCTTTGCTGTGGCAGCAAAAGCTGGACGTTTGTCTTTTTTGCTCCGGAGGATGCCGAAAGCGAAAACAGCTGCTTTTGAGGATGGAGTCCCCGGGAAAGCAGAGAGGGCCAAATTGTGTAGGGCATTTGAAGGGGTTCCAGGACGCAGTGAGAACCAGCATTACTTTTGCCCGCTGGCACCTTTGCTGTGGCAGCAAAAGCTGGACGTTTGTCTTTTTTGCTCCAAACATCGCCGAAAGCGAAAAAAGGTGCTTTTGAGGCTAGAGTGCGCAGGAAAGCAGAGAGGGCCAAATTGTCTGGGGCATTTGAAGGGGTTCCAGGAGGCAGTGAGGACCAGCATTACTTTTCCCCGCTGGCACCTTTGCTGTGGCAGCAAAAGCTGGACGTTTGTCTTTTTTCCTCCGGAGGGCGCAGAAAGTGAAAAAAGGTGCTTTTGAGGATAGAGTGCGCAGGAAAGCAGAGAGGGCCAAATTGTCTGGGGCATTTGAAGGGGTTCCAGGAGGCAGTGAGGACCAGCATCACTTTTCCCCGCTGGCACCTTTGCTGTGGCAGCAAAAGCTGGACGTTGGTCTTTTTTCCTCCAGGAAGCGCCGAAAGTGAAAAAAGGTGCTTTTGAGGCTATATTCCGCAGGAAAGCAGAGAGGGCCAAATTGTCTGGGGCATTTGAAGGGGTTCCAGGAGGCAGTGAGGACCAGCATCACTTTTCCCCGCTGGCACCTTTGCTGTGGCAGCAAAAGCTGGACGTTTGTCTTTTTTCCTCCTGGGGGCGCCGAAAGTGAAAAAGGTGCTTTTGAGGCTAGAGTGCGCAGGAAAGCAGAGAGGGCCAAATTGTGTGGGGCATTTGAATGGGTTCCAGGAGGCAGTGAGGACCAGCATCACTTTTCCCCGCTGGCACCTTTGCTGTGGCAGCAAAAGCTGGACGTTTGTCTTTTTTGTTCCGGATGTCGCCGAAAGTGAAAAAAGGTGCTTTTGAGGCTAGAGTGCGCAGGAAAGCAGAGAGGGCCAAATTGTCTGGGGCATTTGAAGGGGTTCCAGGAGGCAGTGAGGACCAGCATTACTTTTCCCCGCTGGCACCTTTGCTGTGGCAGCAAAAGCTGGACGTTTGTCTTTTTTCCTCCAGGGGGCGCCGAAAGTGAAAAAAGGTGCTTTTGAGGCTAGAGTCCGCAGGAAAGCAGAGAGGGCCAAATTGTCTGGGGCATTTGAAGGGGTTCCAGGAGGCAGTGAGGACCAGCATCACTTTTCCCCGCTGGCACCTTTGCTGTGGCAGCAAAAGCTGGACGTTTGTCTTTTTTGCTCCGGAGGGCGCCGAAAGTGAAAAAAGGTGCTTTTGAGGCTAGAGTGCGCAGGAAAGCAGAGAGGGCCAAATTGTCTGGGGCATTTGAAGGGGTTCCAGGAGGCAGTGAGGACCAGCATCACTTTTCCCCGCTGGCACCTTTGCTGTGGCAGCAAAAGCTGGACGTTTGTCTTTTTTGCTCCAAACAGTGCCGAAAGTGAAAAAAGGTGCTTTTGAGGCTAGAGTCCGCAGGAAAGCAGAGAGGGCCAAATTGTGTGGGGCATTTGAAGGGGTTCCAGGAGGCAGTGAGGACCAGCATCACTTTTCCCCGCTGGCACCTTTGCTGTGGCAGCAAAAGTTGGACGTTTGTCTTTTTTCCTCCAGGGGGCGCCGAAAGTGAAAAACGGTGCTTTTGAGGCTAGAGTGCGCAGGAAAGCAGAGAGGGCCAAATTGTGTGGGGCATTTGAAGGGGTTCCAGGAGGCAGTGAGGACCAGCATCACTTTTCCCCGCTGGCACCTTTGCTGTGGCAGCAAAAGCTGGACGTTGGTCTTTTTTCTTCCAGGAAGCGCCGAAAGTGAAAAAAGGTGCTTTTGAGGCTATATTCCGCAGGAAAGCAGAGAGGGCCAAATTGTGTGGGGCATTTGAAGGGGTTCCAGGAGGCAGTGAGGACCAGCATCACTTTTCCCCGCTGGCACCTTTGCTGTGGCAGCAAAAGCTGGACGTTTGTCTTTTTTGCTCCTGGGTCGCCGAAAGTGAAAAAAGGTGCTTTTGAGGCTAGAGTGCGCAGGAAAGCAGAGAGGGCCAAATTGTGTGGGGCATTTGAAGGGGTTCCAGGAGGCAGTGAGGACCAGCATCACTTTTTCCCGCTGGCACCTTTGCTGTGGCAGCAAAAGCTGGACGTTTGTCTTTTTTCCTCCTGGGGGCGCCGAAAGTGAAAAAGGTGCTTTTGAGGCTAGAGTGCGCAGGAAAGCAGAGAGGGCCAAATTGTGTGGGGCATTTGAAGGGGTTCCAGGAGGCAGTGAGGACCAGCATCACTTTTCCCTGCTGGCACCTTTGCTGTGGCAGCAAAAGCTGGACGTTTGTCTTTTTTGCTCCAAACAGCGCCGAAAGTGAAAAAAGGTGCTTTTGAGGCTAGAGTCCGCAGGAAAGCAGAGAGGGCCAAATTGTCTGGGGCATTTGAAGGGGTTCCAGGAGGCAGTGAGGACCAGCATCACTTTTTCCCGCTGGCACATTTGCTGTGGCAGCAAAAGCTGGACGTTTGTCTTTTTTCCTCCAGGGGGCGCCGAAAGTGAAAATAGGTGCCTTTGAGGCTAGAGTGCGCAGGAAAGCAGAGAGGGCCAAATTGTGTGGGGCATTCGAAGGGGTTCCAGGAGGCAGTGAGAACCAGCATCACTTTTTCCCGCTGGCACCTTTGCTGTGGCAGCAAAAGCTGGACGTTTGTCTTTTTTCCTCCTGGGGGCGGCGAAAGTGAAAAAGGTGCTTTTGAGGCTAGAGTGCGCAGGAAAGCAGAGAGGGCCAAATTGTGTGGGGCATTTGAAGGGGTTCCAGGAGGCAGTGAGGACCAGCATCACTTTTCCCCGCTAGCACCTTTGCTGTGGCAGCAAAAGCTGGACGTTTGTGTTTTTTGCTCCTGGGTCGCCGAAAGTGAAAAAAGGTGCTTTTGAGGCTAGAGTGCGCAGGAAAGCAGAGAGGGCCAAATTGTGTGGGGCATTTGAAGGGGTTCCAGGAGGCAGTGAGGACCAGCATCACTTTTTCCCGCTGGCACCTTTGCTGTGGCAGCAAAAGCTGGACGTTTGTCTTTTTTCCTCCTGGGGGCGCCGAAAGTGAAAAAGGTGCTTTTGAGGCTAGAGTGCGCAGGAAAGCAGAGAGGGCCAAATTGTGTGGGGCATTTGAAGGGGTTCCAGGAGGCAGTGAGGACCAGCATCACTTTTCCCCGCTGGCACCTTTGCTGTGGCAGCAAAAGCTGGACGTTTGTCTTTTTTGCTCCAAACAGCGCCGAAAGTGAAAAAAGGTGCTTTTGAGGCTAGAGTCCGCAGGAAAGCAGAGAGGGCCAAATTGTGTGGGGCATTTGAAGGGGTTCCAGGAGGCAGTGAGGACCAGCATCACTTTTTCCCGCTGGCACATTTGCTGTGGCAGCAAAAGCTGGACGTTTGTCTTTTTTCCTCCAGGGGGCGCCGAAAGTGAAAAAAGGTGCCTTTGAGGCTAGAGTGCGCAGGAAAGCAGAGAGGGCCAAATTGTGTGGGGCATTCGAAGGGGTTCCAGGAGGCAGTGAGGACCAGCATCACTTTTTCCCGCTGGCACCTTTGCTGTGGCAGCAAAAGCTGGACGTTTGTCTTTTTTGCTCCAAACAGCGCCGAAAGTGAAAAAAGGTGCTTTTGAGGCTATATTCCGCAGGAAAGCAGAGAGGGCCAAATTGTGTGGGGCATTTGAAGGGGTTCCAGGAGGCAGTGAGGACCAGCATCACTTTTTCCCGCTGGCACCTTTGCTGTGGCAGCAAAAGCTGGACGTTTGTCTTTTTTGCTCCGGAGGATGCCGAAAGCGAAAACAGGTGCTTTTGAGGATGGAGTCCGCAGGAAAGCAGAGAGGGCCAAATTGTCTGTGGCATTTGAAAGAGTTCCAGGAGGCAGTGAGAACCAGCATTACTTTTCCCGGCTGGCACCTTTGCTGTGGCAGCAAAAGCTGTACGTTTGTCTTTTTTGGTCCGGAGGTTGCCGAAAGCGAAAACAGGTGCTTTTGAGGATGGAGTCCGCAGGAAAGCAGAGAGGGCCAAATTGTCTGTGGCATTTGAAGAGGTTCCAGGAGGCAATGAGGACCAGCATCACTTTTCCCCGCTGGCACCTTTGCTGTGGCAGCAAAAGCTGGACGTTTGTCTTTTTTGCTCCGGAGGCTGCCGAAAGCAAAAACAGGTGCTTTTGAGGATGGAGTCCGCAGGAAAGCAGAGAGGGCCAAATTGTCTGGGGCATTTGAAGAGGTTCCAGGAGGCAATGAGGACCAGCATCACTTTTCCCCGCTGGCACCTTTGCTGTGGCAGCAAAACCTGGACGTTTGTCTTTTTTGCTCCTGAATTTGCCGAAAGCGAAAACAGGTGCTTTTGAGGATGGAGTCCGCATGAAAGCCGATAGGGCCAAATTGTCTGGGGCATTTGAAGAGGTTCCAGGACGCAGTGAGAACCAGCATTACTTTTCCCCGCTGGCACCTTTGCTGTGGCAGCAAAAGCTGGACGTTTGTCTTTTTTGCTCCGGAGGCTGCCGAAAGCAAAAACAGTTGCTTTTGAGGATGGAGTCCGCAGGAAAGCAGAGAGGGCCAAATTGTGTGGGGCATTTGAAGGGGTTCCAGGAGGCAGTGAGGACCAGCATCACTTTTCCCCGCTGGCACCTTTGCTGTGGCAGCAAAAGCTGGACGTTTGTCTTTTTTGCTCCAAAGAGCGCCGAAAGTGAAAAACGGTACTTTTGAGGCTAGAGTCCGCAGGAAAGCACAGAGGGCCAAATTGTGTGGGGCATTTGAAGGGGTTCCAGGAGGCAGTGAGCACCAGCATTACTTTTCCCCGCTGGCACCTTTGCTGTGGCAGCAAAAGCTGGACGTTTGTCTTTTTAGCTCCGGAGTTTGCCGAAAGCGAAAACAGGTGCTTTTGAGGATGGAGTCCGCAGGAAAGCAGAGAGGGCCAAATTGTCTGGGGCATTTGAAAGAGTTCCAGGAGGCAGTGAGAACCAGCATTACTTTTCCCCGCTGGCACCTTTGCTGTGGCAGCAAAAGCTGGATGTTTGTCTTTTTTGCTCCGGAGGATGCCGAAAGCGAAAACAGGTGCTTTTGAGGATGGAGTCCGCAGGAAAGCAGAGAGGGCCAAATTGTCTGTGGCATTTGAAGAGGTTCCAGGAGGCAGTGAGAACCAGCATCACTTTTCCCCGCTGGCTCCTTTGCTGTGGCAGCAAAAGCTGGACGTTTTTCTTTTTTGCTCCGGAGGTTGCCGAAAGCGAAAACAGGTGCTTTTGAGGATGGAGTCCGCAGGAAAGCAGAGAGGGCCAAATTGTCTGGGGCATTTGAAGAGGTTCCAGGAGGCAGTGAGAACCAGCATTAGTTTTGCCCGCTGGCACCTTTGCTGTGGCAGCAAAAGCTGGACGTTTGTCTTTTTTGCTCCGGAGGTGCTTTTGAGGATGGAGTCCGCAGGAAAGCAGAGAGGGCCAAATTGTCTGGGGTATTTGAAAGGGTTCCAGGAGGCAGTGAGAACCAGCATTACTTTTGCCCGCTGGCACCTTTGCTGTGGCGGCAAAACCTGGACGTTTGTCTTTTTTGCTCCGGAGTTGCCGAAAGCGAAAACAGGTGCTTTTGAGGATGGAGTCCGCAGGAAAGCAGAGAGGGCCAAATTGTCTGTGGCATTTGAAGAGGTTCCAGGAGGCAATGAGGACCAGTATCACTTTTCCCTGCTGGCACCTTTGCTGTGGAAGCAAAACCTGGACGTTTGTCTTTTTTGCTCCGGAGGTTGCCGAAAGCGAAAACAGGTGCTTTTGAGGATGGAGTCCGCAGGAAAGCAGAGAGGGCCAAATTGTCTGTGGCATTTGAAGAGGTTCCAGGAGGCAGTGAGAACCAGCATTACTTTTCCCCGCTGGCACCTTTGCTGTGGCAGCAAAAGCTGGACGTTTGTCTTTTTTGCTCCTGAGGATGCCGAAAGCGAAAACAGGTGCTTTTGAGGATGGAGTCTGCAGGAAAGCAGAGAGGGCCAAATTGTCTGCGGCATTTGAAAGAGTTCCAGGAGGCAGTGAGAAACAGCATCACTTTTCCCCGCTGGCTCCTTTGCTGTGGCAGCAAAAGCTGTACGTTTTTCTTTTTTGCTCCGGAGGTTGCCGAAAGCGAAAACAGGTGCTTTTGAGGATGGAGTCCGCAGGAAAGCAGAGAGGGCCAAATTGTCTGGGGCATTTGAAGAGGTTCCAGGACGCAGTGAGAACCAGCATTACTTTTGCCCGCTGGCACCTTTGCTGTGGCAGCAAAAGCTGGACGTTTGTCTTTTTTGCTCCTGAGGATGCCGAAAGCGAAAACAGCTGCTTTTGAGGATGGAGTCCCCGGGAAAGCAGAGAGGGCCAAATTGTGTAGGGCATTTGAAAGGGTTCCAGGACGCAGTGAGAACCAGCATTACTTTTGCCCGCTGGCACCTTTGCTGTGGCAGCAAAAGCTGGACGTTTGTCTTTTTTGCTCCTGAGGCTGCCGAAAGCGAAAACAGGTGCTTTTGAGGATGGAGTCCGCAGGAAAGCAGAGAGGGCCAAATTGTCTGGGGCATTTGAAAGGGTTCCAGGAGGCAGTGAGGACCTGCATTACTTTTCCCCGCTGGCACCTTTGCTGTGGCAGCAAAAGCTGGACGTTTGTCTTTTTTGCTCCAAACAGCGCCGAAAGCGAAAAAAGGTGCTTTTGAGGCTAGAGTGCGCAGGAAAGCAGAGAGGGCCAAATTGTCTGGGGCATTTGAAGGGGTTCCAGGAGGCAGTGAGGACCAGCATCACTTTTCCCCGCTGGCACCTTTGCTGTGGCAGCAAAAGCTGGACGTTTGTCTTTTTTCCTCCGGAGGGCGCAGAAAAGTGAAAAAAGGGTTAGGGTTAGGGTTAGGGTTAGGGTTAGGGTTAGGGTTAGGGTTAGGGGTTAGGGTTAGGGTTAGGGTTAGGGTTAGGGTTAGGGTTAGGTTT
>NW_028128305.1:0-137126 GCF_965231255.1 Vanellus vanellus | reverse complement strand
AAGTAATGCTGGTTCTCACTGCCTCCTGGAACCCTTTCAAATGCCACAGACAATTTGGCCCTCTCTGCTTTCCTGCGGACTCCATCCTCAAAAGAACCTATTTTCCCTTTCGGCGCCCTCTGGAGCAAAAAAGACAAACGTCCAGCTTTTGCTGCCACAGCAAAGGTGCCAGCGGGGAAAAGTAATGCTGGTTCTCACTGCCTCCTGGAACCCTTTCAAATGCCCCTGACAATTTGGCCCTCTCTGCTTTCCTGCGGACTCTATCCTCAAAAGCGCCTTTTTTCACTTTCGGCGCACTCCGGTGGTAAAAAGACAAACGTCCAGCTTTTGCTGCCACAGCAAACGTGCCAGCGGGGAAAAGTAATGCTGGTTCTCACTGCCTCCTGGAACCTCTTCAAATGCCACAGACAATTTGGCCCTCTCTGCTTTCCTGCGGACTCCATCCTCAAAAGCAGCTGTTTTCGCTTATGGCAGCCTCCGGAGCAAAAAAGACAAACGTCCAGCTTTTGCTGCCACAGCAAAGGTGCCAGCGGGGAAAAGTAATGCTGGTTCTCACTGCCTCCTGGAACCCTTTCAAATGCCACAGACAATTTGGCCCTCTCTGCTTTCCTGCGGACTCCATCCTCAAAAGCACCTGTTTTCGCTTTCGGCAGCCTCCGGAGCAAAAAAGACAAACGTCCAGCTTTTGCTGCCACAGCAAAGGTGCCAGCGGGGAAAAGTAATGCTGGTTCTCACTGCCTCCTGGAACCTCTTCAAATGCCCCAGACAATTTGGCCCTCTCTGCTTTCCTGCGGACTCCATCCTCAAAAGCACCTGTTTTCGCTTTCGGCAGCCTCCGGAGCAAAAAAGACAAACGTCCAGCTTTTGCTGCCACAGCAAAGGTGCCAGCGGGGAAAAGTAATGCTGGTTCTCACTGCCTCCTGGAACCCTTTCAAATGCCACAGACAATTTGGCCCTCTCTGCTTTCCTGCGGACTCCATCCTCAAAAGAACCTATTTTCCCTTTCGGCGCCCTCCGGAGCAAAAAAGACAAACGTCCAGCTTTTGCTGCCACAGCAAAGGTGCCAGCGGGGAAAAGTAATGCTGGTTCTCACTGCCTCCTGGAACCCTTTCAAATGCCACAGACAATTTGGCCCTCTCTGCTTTCCTGCGGACTCCATCCTCAAAAGCAGCTGTTTTCGCTTTCGGCAGCCTCCGGAGCAAAAAAGACAAACGTCCAGCTTTTGCTGCCACAGCAAAGGTGCCAGCGGGGAAAAGTAATGCTGGTTCTCACTGCCTCCTGGAACCCTTTCAAATGCCACAGACAATTTGGCCCTCTCTGCTTTCCTGCGGACTCCATCCTCAAAAGCACCTGTTTTCGCTTTCGGCAGCCTCCGGAGCAAAAAAGACAAACGTCCAGCTTTTGCTGCCACAGCAAAGGTGGCAGCGGGGAAAAGTAATGCTGGTTCTCACTGCCTCCTGGAACCCTTTCAAATGCCACAGACAATTTGGCCCTCTCTGCTTTCCTGCGGACTCCATCCTCAAAAGCACCTGTTTTCGCTTTCGGCAGCCTCCGGAGCAAAAAAGACAAACGTCCAGCTTTTGCTGCCACAGCAAAGGTGCCAGCGGGGAAAAGTAATGCTGGTTCTCACTGCCTCCTGGAACCCTTTCAAATGCCCCAGACAATTTGGCCCTCTCTGCTTTCCTGCGGACTCCATCCTCAAAAGCACCTGTTTTCGCTTTCGGCAGCCTCCGGAGCAAAAAAGACAAACGTCCAGCTTTTGCTGCCACAGCAAAGGTGCCAGCGGGGAAAAGTAATGCTGGTTCTCACTGCCTCCTGGAACCCTTTCAAATGCCACAGACAATTTGGCCCTCTCTGCTTTCCTGCGGACTCCATCCTCAAAAGAACCTGTTTTCGCTTTCGGCAGCCTCCGGAGCAAAAAAGACAAACGTCCAGCTTTTGCTGCCACAGCAAAGGTGCCAGCGGGGAAAAGTAATGCTGGTTCTCACTGCCTCCTGGAACCTCTTCAAATGCCCCAGACAATTTGGCCCTCTCTGCTTTCCTGCGGACTCCATCCTCAAAAGCACCTGTTTTCGCTTTCGGCAGCCTCCGGAGCAAAAAAGACAAACGTCCAGCTTTTGCTGCCACAGCAAAGGTGCCAGCGGGGAAAAGTAATGCTGGTTCTCACTGCCTCCTGGAACCCTTTCAAATGCCACAGACAATTTGGCCCTCTCTGCTTTCCTGCGGACTCCATCCTCAAAAGAACCTATTTTCCCTTTCGGCGCCCTCTGGAGCAAAAAAGACAAACGTCCAGCTTTTGCTGCCACAGCAAAGGTGCCAGCGGGGAAAAGTAATGCTGGTTCTCACTGCCTCCTGGAACCCTTTCAAATGCCCCTGACAATTTGGCCCTCTCTGCTTTCCTGCGGACTCTATCCTCAAAAGCGCCTTTTTCACTTTCGGCGCCCTCCGGTGGTAAAAAGACAAACGTCCAGCTTTTGCTGCCACAGCAAAGGTGCCAGCGGGGAAAAGTAATGCTCGTTCTCACTGCCTCCTGGAACTCTTTCAAATGCCAAAGACAATTTGGCCCTCTCTGCTTTCCTGCGGACTCCATCCTCAAAAGCACCTATTTTCGCTTTCGGCAGCCTCCGGAGCAAAAAAGACAAACGTCCAGCTTTTGCTGCCACAGCAAAGGTGCCAGCGGGGAAAAGTAATGCTGGTTCTCACTGCCTCCTGGAACCCTTTCAAATGCCACAGACAATTTGGCCCTCTCTGCTTTCCTGCGGACTCCATCCTCAAAAGCAGCTGTTTCGCTTTCGGCAGCCTCCGGAGCAAAAAAGACAAACGTCCAGCTTTTGCTGCCACAGCAAAGGTGCCAGCGGGGAAAAGTAATGCTGGTTCTCACTGCCTCCTGGAACCTCTTCAAATGCCACAGACAATTTGGCCCTCTCTGCTTTCCTGCGGACTCCATCCTCAAAAGCACCTGTTTTCGCTTTCGGCGCCCTCCGGAGCAAAAAAGACAAACGTCCAGCTTTTGCTGCCACAGCAAAGGTGCCAGCGGGGAAAAGTAATGCTGGTTCTCACTGCCTCCTGGAACCCTTTCAAATGCCACAGACAATTTGGCCCTCTCTGCTTTCCTGCGGACTCCATCCTCAAAAGCACCTGTTTTCGCTTTCGGCAGCCTCCGGAGCAAAAAAGACAAACGTCCAGCTTTTGCTGCCACAGCAAAGGTGCCAGCGGGGAAAAGTAATGCTGGTTCTCACTGCCTCCTGGAACCTCTTCAAATGCCCCAGACAATTTGGCCCTCTCTGCTTTCCTGCGGACTCCATCCTCAAAAGCACCTGTTTTCGCTTTCGGCGCCCTCCGGAGCAAAAAAGACAAACGTCCAGCTTTTGCTGCCACAGCAAAGGTGCCAGCGGGGAAAAGTAATGCTGGTTCTCACTGCCTCCTGGAACCCTTTCAAATGCCACAGACAATTTGGCCCTCTCTGCTTTCCTGCGGACTCCATCCTCAAAAGCACCTGTTTTCGCTTTCGGCAGCCTCCGGAGCAAAAAAGACAAACGTCCAGCTTTTGCTGCCACAGCAAAGGTGGCAGCGGGGAAAAGTAATGCTGGTTCTCACTGCCTCCTGGAACCCTTTCAAATGCCACAGACAATTTGGCCCTCTCTGCTTTCCTGCGGACTCCATCCTCAAAAGAACCTGTTTTCCCTTTCGGCAGCCTCCGGAGCAAAAAAGACAAACGTCCAGCTTTTGCTGCCACAGCAAAGGTGCCAGCGGGGAAAAGTAATGCTGGTTCTCACTGCCTCCTGGAACCCTTTCAAATGCCCCAGACAATTTGGCCCTCTCTGCTTTCCTGCGGACTCCATCCTCAAAAGCACCTGTTTTCGCTTTCGGCAGCCTCCGGAGCAAAAAAGACAAACGTCCAGCTTTTGCTGCCACAGCAAAGGTGCCAGCGGGGAAAAGTAATGCTGGTTCTCACTGCCTCCTGGAACCCTTTCAAATGCCACAGACAATTTGGCCCTCTCTGCTTTCCTGCGGACTCCATCCTCAAAAGCACCTGTTTTCGCTTTCGGCAGCCTCCGGAGCAAAAAAGACAAACGTCCAGCTTTTGCTGCCACAGCAAAGGTGCCAGCGGGAAAAGTAATGCTGGTTCTCACTGCCTCCTGGAACCCTTTCAAATGCCACAGGACAATTTGGCCCTCTCTGCTTTCCTGCGGACTCCATCCTCAAAAGAACCTGTTTTCCCTTTCGGCAGCCTCCGGAGCAAAAAAGACAAACGTCCAGCTTTTGCTGCCACAGCAAAGGTGCCAGCGGGGGAAAAGTAATGCTGGTTCTCACTGCCTCCTGGAACCCTTCAAATGCCCCAGACAATTTGGCCCTCTCTGCTTTCCTGCGGACTCCATCCTCAAAAGCACCTGTTTTCGCTTTCGGCAGCCTCCGGAGCAAAAAAGACAAACGTCCAGCTTTTGCTGCCACAGCAAAGTGCCAGCGGGGAAAAGTAATGCTGGTTCTCACTGCCTCCTGGAACCTCTTCAAATGCCACAGACAATTTGGGCCCTCTCTGCTTTCCTGCGGACTCCATCCTCAAAAGCAGCTGTTTTCGCTTTCGGCAGCCTCCGGAGCAAAAAAGACAAACGTCCAGCTTTTTGCTGCCACAGCAAAGGTGCCAGCGGGGAAAAGTAATGCTGGTTCTCACTGCCTCCTGGAACCCTTTCAAATGCCACAGACAATTTGGCCCTCTCTGCTTTCCTGCGGACTCCATCCTCAAAAGCACCTGTTTTCGCTTTCGGCAGCCTCCGGAGGAAAAAAAGACAAACGTCCAGCTTTTGCTGCCACAGCAAAGGTGCCAGCGGGGAAAAGTAATGCTGGTTCTCACTGCCTCCTGGAACCCTTTCAAATGCCACAGACAATTTGGCCCTCTCTGCTTTCCTGCGGACTCCATCCTCAAAAGCACCTGTTTTCGCTTTCGGCAGCCTCCGGAGCAAAAAAGACAAACGTCCAGCTTTTGCTGCCACAACAAAGGTGCCAGCGGGGAAAAGTAATGCTGGTTCTCACTGCCTCCTGGAACCTCTTCAAATGCCACAGACAAATTTGGCCCTCTCTGCTTTCCTGCGGACTCCATCCTCAAAAGCAGCTGTTTCGCTTTCGGCAGCCTCCGGAGCAAAAAAGACAAACGTCCAGCTTTTGCTGCCACAGCAAAGGTGCCAGCGGGGAAAAGTAATGCTGGTTCTCACTGCCTCCTGGAACCCTTTCAAATGCCACAGACCAATTTGGCCCTCTCTGCTTTCCTGCGGACTCCATCCTCAAAAGCACCTGTTTTCGCTTTCGGCAGCCTCCGGAGCAAAAAAAGACAAACGTCCAGCTTTTGCTGCCACAGCAAAGGTGCCAGCGGGGAAAAGTAATGCTGGTTCTCACTGCCTCCTGGAACCTCTTCAAATGCCCCAGACAATTTGGCCCTCTCTGCTTTCCTGCGGACTCCATCCTCAAAAGCACCTGTTTTCGCTTTCGGCAGCCCTCCGGAGCAAAAAAGACAAACGTCCAGCTTTTGCTGCCACAGCAAAGGTGCCAGCGGGAAAAGTAATGCTGGTTCTCACTGCCTCCTGGAACCCTTTCAAATGCACAGACAATTTGGCCCTCTCTGCTTTCCTGCGGACTCCATCCTCAAAAGAACCTATTTTCCCTTTCGGCGCCCTCCGGAGCAAAAAAGACAAACGTCCAGCTTTTGCTGCCACAGCAAAGGTGCCAGCGGGGAAAAGTAATGCTGGTTCTCACTGCCTCCTGGAACCCTTTCAAATGCCACAGACAATTTGGCCCTCTCCTGCTTTCCTGCGGACTCCATCCTCAAAAGCACCTGTTTTCGCTTTCGGCAGCCTCCGGAGCAAAAAAGACAAACGTCCAGGCTTTTGCTGCCACAGCAAAGGTGCCAGCGGGGAAAAGTAATGCTGGTTCTCACTGCCTCCTGGAACCCTTTCAAATGCCCCAGACAATTTGGCCCTCTCTGCTTTCCTGCGGACTCCATCCTCAAAAGAACCTGTTTTCGCTTTCGGCAGCCTCCGGAGCAAAAAAGACAAACGTCCAGCTTTTGCTGCCACAGCAAAGGTGCCAGCGGGGAAAAGTAATGCTGGTTCTCACTGCCTCCTGGAACCCTTTCAAATGCCACAGACAATTTGGCCCTCTCTGCTTTCCTGCGGACTCCATCCTCAAAAGCACCTGTTTTCGCTTTCGGCAGCCTCCGGAGCAAAAAAGACAAACGTCCAGCTTTTGCTGCCACAGCAAAGGTGCCAGCGGGGAAAAGTAATGCTGGTTCTCACTGCCTCCTGGAACCTCTTCAAATGCCCCAGACAATTTGGCCCTCTCTGCTTTCCTGCGGACTCCATCCTCAAAAGCACCTGTTTTCGCTTTCGGCAGCCTCCGAAGCAAAAAAGACAAACGTCCAGCTTTTGCTGCCACAGCAAAGGTGCCAGCGGGGAAAAGTAATGCTGGTTCTCACTGCCTCCTGGAACCCTTTCAAATGCCACAGACAATTTGGCCCTCTCTGCTTTCCTGCGGACTCCATCCTCAAAAGAACCTATTTTCCCTTTCGGCGCCCTCCGGAGCAAAAAAGACAAACGTCCAGCTTTTGCTGCCACAGCAAAGGTGCCAGCGGGGAAAAGTAATGCTGGTTCTCACTGCCTCCTGGAACCCTTTCAAATGCCCCTGACAATTTGGCCCTCTCTGCTTTCCTGCGGACTCTATCCTCAAAAGCGCCTTTTTTCACTTTCGGCGCCCTCCGGTGGTAAAAAGACAAACGTCCAGCTTTTGCTGCCACAGCAAAGGTGCCAGCGGGGAAAAGTAATGCTGGTTCTCACTGCCTCCTGGAACCCTTTCAAATGCCACAGACAATTTGGCCCTCTCTGCTTTCCTGCGGACTCCATCCTCAAAAGCACCTGTTTTCGCTTTCGGCAGCCTCCGGAGCAAAAAAGACAAACGTCCAGCTTTTGCTGCCACAGCAAAGGTGCCAGCGGGGAAAAGTAATGCTGGTTCTCACTGCCTCCTGGAACCCTTTCAAATGCCCCAGACAATTTGGCCCTCTCTGCTTTCCTGCGGACTCCATCCTCAAAAGCACCTGTTTTCGCTTTCGGCAGCCTCCGGAGCAAAAAAGACAAACGTCCAGCTTTTGCTGCCACAGCAAAGGTGCCAGCGGGGAAAAGTAATGCTGGTTCTCACTGCCTCCTGGAACCCTTTCAAATGCCACAGACAATTTGGCCCTCTCTGCTTTCCTGCGGACTCCATCCTCAAAAGAACCTGTTTTCGCTTTCGGCAGCCTCCGGAGCAAAAAAGACAAACGTCCAGCTTTTGCTGCCACAGCAAAGGTGCCAGCGGGGAAAAGTAATGCTGGTTCTCACTGCCTCCTGGAACCTCTTCAAATGCCCCAGAAAATTTGGCCCTCTCTGCTTTCCTGCGGACTCCATCCTCAAAAGCAGCTGTTTTCGCTTTCGGCAGCCTCCGGAGCAAAAAAGACAAACGTCCAGCTTTTGCTGCCACAGCAAAGGTGCCAGCGGGGAAAAGTAATGCTGGTTCTCACTGCCTCCTGGAACCCTTTCAAATGCCACAGACAATTTGGCCCTCTCTGCTTTCCTGCGGACTCCATCCTCAAAAGAACCTATTTTCCCTTTCGGCGCCCTCCGGAGCAAAAAAGACAAACGTCCAGCTTTTGCTGCCACAGCAAAGGTGCCAGCGGGGAAAAGTAATGCTGGTTCTCACTGCCTCCTGGAACCCTTTCAAATGCCCCTGACAATTTGGCCCTCTCTGCTTTCCTGCGGACTCTATCCTCAAAAGCGCCTTTTTTCACTTTCGGCGCCCTCCGGTGGTAAAAAGACAAACGTCCAGCTTTTGCTGCCACAGCAAAGGTGCCAGCGGGGAAAAGTAATGCTCGTTCTCACTGCCTCCTGGAACTCTTTCAAATGCCAAAGACAATTTGGCCCTCTCTGCTTTCCTGCGGACTCCATCCTCAAAAGCACCTATTTTCACTTTCGGCAGCCTCCGGAGCAAAAAAGACAAACGTCCAGCTTTTGCTGCCACAGCAAAGGTGCCAGCGGGGAAAAGTAATGCTGGTTCTCACTGCCTCCTGGAACCCTTTCAAATGCCACAGACAATTTGGCCCTCTCTGCTTTCCTGCGGACTCCATCCTCAAAAGCACCTGTTTTCGCTTTCGGCAGCCTCCGGAGCAAAAAAGACAAACGTCCAGCTTTTGCTGCCACAGCAAAGGTGCCAGCGGGGAAAAGTAATGCTGGTTCTCACTGCCTCCTGGAACCTCTTCAAATGCCACAGACAATTTGGCCCTCTCTGCTTTCCTGCGGACTCCATCCTCAAAAGCACCTGTTTTCGCTTTCGGCGCCCTCCGGAGCAAAAAAGACAAACGTCCAGCTTTTGCTGCCACAGCAAAGGTGCCAGCGGGGAAAAGTAATGCTGGTTCTCACTGCCTCCTGGAACCCTTTCAAATGCCACAGACAATTTGGCCCTCTCTGCTTTCCTGCGGACTCCATCCTCAAAAGCACCTGTTTTCGCTTTCGGCAGCCTCCGGAGCAAAAAAGACAAACGTCCAGCTTTTGCTGCCACAGCAAAGGTGCCAGCGGGGAAAAGTAATGCTGGTTCTCACTGCCTCCTGGAACCTCTTCAAATGCCCCAGACAATTTGGCCCTCTCTGCTTTCCTGCGGACTCCATCCTCAAAAGCACCTGTTTTCGCTTTCGGCGCCCTCCGGAGTAAAAAAGACAAACGTCCAGCTTTTGCTGCCACAGCAAAGGTGCCAGCGGGGAAAAGTAATGCTGGTTCTCACTGCCTCCTGGAACCCTTTCAAATGCCACAGACAATTTGGCCCTCTCTGCTTTCCTGCGGACTCCATCCTCAAAAGCACCTGTTTTCGCTTTCGGCAACCTCCGGAGCAAAAAAGACAAACGTCCAGCTTTTGCTGCCACAGCAAAGGTGGCAGCGGGGAAAAGTAATGCTGGTTCTCACTGCCTCCTGGAACCCTTTCAAATGCCACAGACAATTTGGCCCTCTCTGCTTTCCTGCGGACTCCATCCTCAAAAGCACCTGTTTTCGCCTTCGGCAGCCTCCGGAGCAAAAAAGACAAACGTCCAGCTTTTGCTGCCACAGCAAAGGTGCCAGCGGGGAAAAGTAATGCTGGTTCTCACTGCCTCCTGGAACCCTTTCAAATGCCCCAGACAATTTGGCCCTCTCTGCTTTCCTGCGGACTCCATCCTCAAAAGCACCTGTTTTCGCTTTCGGCAGCCTCCGGAGCAAAAAAGACAAACGTCCAGCTTTTGCTGCCACAGCAAAGGTGCCAGCGGGGAAAAGTAATGCTGGTTCTCACTGCCTCCTGGAACCCTTTCAAATGCCACAGACAATTTGGCCCTCTCTGCTTTCCTGCGGACTCCATCCTCAAAAGCACCTGTTTTCGCTTTTGCGCCCTCCGGAGCAAAAAAGACAAACGTCCAGCTTTTGCTGCCACAGCAAAGGTGCCAGCGGGGAAAAGTAATGCTGGTTCTCACTGCCTCCTGGAACCTCTTGAAATGCCCCAGACAATTTGACACTCTCTGCTTTCCTGCGGACTCCATCCTCAAAAGCACCTGTTTTCGCTTTCGGCAGCCTCCGGAGCAAAAAAGACAAACGTCCAGCTTTTGCTGCCACAGCAAAGGTGCCAGCGGGGAAAAGTAATGCTGGTTCTCACTGCCTCCTGGAACCCTTTCAAATGCCACAGACAATTTGGCCCTCTCTGCTTTCCTGCGGACTCCATCCTCAAAAGCACCTGTTTTCGCTTTCGGCAGCCTCCGGAGCAAAAAAGACAAACGTCCAGCTTTTGCTGCCACAGCAAAGGTGCCAGCGGGGAAAAGTAATGCTGGTTCTCACTGCCTCCTGGAACCCTTTCAAATGCCACAGACAATTTGGCCCTCTCTGCTTTCCTGCGGACTCCATCCTCAAAAGCACCTGTTTTCGCTTTCGGCAGCCTCCGGAGCAAAAAAGACAAACGTCCAGCTTTTGCTGCCACAGCAAAGGTGCCAGCGGGGAAAAGTAATGCTGGTTCTCACTGCCTCCTGGAACCCTTTCAAATGCCACAGACAATTTGGCCCTCTCTGCTTTCCTGCGGACTCCATCCTCAAAAGCACCTGTTTTCGCTTTCGGCAGCCTCCGGAGCAAAAAAGACAAACGTCCAGCTTTTGCTGCCACAGCAAAGGTGCCAGCGGGGAAAAGTAATGCTGGTTCTCACTGCCTCCTGGAACCTCTTCAAATGCCCCAGACAATTTGGCCCTCTCTGCTTTCCTGCGGACTCCATCCTCAAAAGCACCTGTTTTCGCTTTCGGCAGCCTCCGGAGCAAAAAAGACAAACGTCCAGCTTTTGCTGCCACAGCAAAGGTGCCAGCGGGGAAAAGTAATGCTGGTTCTCACTGCCTCCTGGAACTCTTTCAAATGCCACAGACAATTTGGCCCTCTCTGCTTTCCTGCGGACTCCATCCTCAAAAGAACCTATTTTCCCTTTTGGCGCCCTCCGGAGCAAAAAAGACAAACGTCCAGCTTTTGCTGCCACAGCAAAGGTGCCAGCGGGGAAAAGTAATGCTGGTTCTCACTGCCTCCTGGAACCCTTTCAAATGCCACAGACAATTTGGCCCTCTCTGCTTTCCTGCGGACTCCATCCTCAAAAGAACCTGTTTTCGCTTTCGGCAGACTCCGGAGCAAAAAAGACAAACGTCCAGCTTTTGCTGCCACAGCAAAGGTGCCAGCGGGGAAAAGTAATGCTGGTTCTCACTGCCTCCTGGAACTCCTTCAAATGCCCCAGACAATTTGGCTCTCTCTGCTTTCCTGCGGACTCCATCCTCAAAATCACCTGTTTTCGCTTTCGGCAGCCTCCGGAGCAAAAAAGACAAACGTCCAGCTTTTGCTGCCACAGCAAAGGTGCCAGCGGGGAAAAGTAATGCTGGTTCTCACTGCCTCCTGGAACCCTTTCAAATGCCACAGACAATTTGGCCCTCTCTGCTTTCCTGCGGACTCCATCCTCAAAAGCACCTGTTTTCGCTTTCGGCAGCCTCCGGAGGAAAAAAAGACAAACGTCCAGCTTTTGCTGCCACAGCAAAGGTGCCAGCGGGGAAAAGTAATGCTGGTTCTCACTGCCTCCTGGAACCCTTTCAAATGCCACAGACAATTTGGCCCTCTCTGCTTTCCTGCGGACTCCATCCTCAAAAGCACCTGTTTTCGCTTTCGGCAGCCTCCGGAGCAAAAAAGACAAACGTCCAGCTTTTGCTGCCACAACAAAGGTGCCAGCGGGGAAAAGTAATGCTGGTTCTCACTGCCTCCTGGAACCTCTTCAAATGCCACAGACAATTTGGCCCTCTCTGCTTTCCTGCGGACTCCATCCTCAAAAGCAGCTGTTTTCGCTTTCGGCAGCCTCCGGAGCAAAAAAGACAAACGTCCAGCTTTTGCTGCCACAGCAAAGGTGCCAGCGGGGAAAAGTAATGCTGGTTCTCACTGCCTCCTGGAACCCTTTCAAATGCCACAGACAATTTGGCCCTCTCTGCTTTCCTGCGGACTCCATCCTCAAAAGCACCTGTTTTCGCTTTCGGCAGCCTCCGGAGCAAAAAAGACAAACGTCCAGCTTTTGCTGCCACAGCAAAGGTGCCAGCGGGGAAAAGTAATGCTGGTTCTCACTGCCTCCTGGAACCTCTTCAAATGCCACAGACAATTTGGCCCTCTCTGCTTTCCTGCGGACTCCATCCTCAAAAGCAGCTGTTTTCGCTTTCGGCAGCCTCCGGAGCAAAAAAGACAAACGTCCAGCTTTTGCTGCCACAGCAAAGGTGCCAGCGGGGAAAAGTAATGCTGGTTCTCACTGCCTCCTGGAACCCTTTCAAATGCCACAGACAATTTGGCCCTCTCTGCTTTCCTGCGGACTCCATCCTCAAAAGAACCTATTTTCCCTTTCGGCGCCCTCCGGAGCAAAAAAGACAAACGTCCAGCTTTTGCTGCCACAGCAAAGGTGGCAGCGGGGAAAAGTAATGCTGGTTCTCACTGCCTCCTGGAACCCTTTCAAATGCCACAGACAATTTGGCCCTCTCTGCTTTCCTGCGGACTCCATCCTCAAAAGCACCTGTTTTCGCTTTCGGCAGCCTCCGGAGCAAAAAAGACAAACGTCCAGCTTTTGCTGCCACAGCAAAGGTGCCAGCGGGGAAAAGTAATGCTGGTTCTCACTGCCTCCTGGAACCCTTTCAAATGCCACAGACAATTTGGCCCTCTCTGCTTTCCTGCGGACTCCATCCTCAAAAGCACCTGTTTTCGCTTTCGGCAGCCTCCGGAGCAAAAAAGACAAACGTCCAGCTTTTGCTGCCACAGCAAAGGTGCCAGCGGGGAAAAGTAATGCTGGTTCTCACTGCCTCCTGGAACCCTTTCAAATGCCACAGACAATTTGGCCCTCTCTGCTTTCCTGCGGACTCCATCCTCAAAAGAACCTGTTTTCGCTTTCGGCAGCCTCCGGAGCAAAAAAGACAAACGTCCAGCTTTTGCTGCCACAGCAAAGGTGCCAGCGGGGAAAAGTAATGCTGGTTCTCACTGCCTCCTGGAACCTCTTCAAATGCCCCAGACAATTTGGCCCTCTCTGCTTTCCTGCGGACTCCATCCTCAAAAGCACCTGTTTTCGCTTTCGGCAGCCTCCGAAGCAAAAAAGACAAACGTCCAGCTTTTGCTGCCACAGCAAAGGTGCCAGCGGGGAAAAGTAATGCTGGTTCTCACTGCCTCCTGGAACCCTTTCAAATGCCACAGACAATTTGGCCCTCTCTGCTTTCCTGCGGACTCCATCCTCAAAAGAACCTATTTTCCCTTTCGGCAGCCTCCGGAGCAAAAAAGACAAACGTCCAGCTTTTGCTGCCACAGCAAAGGTGCCAGCGGGGAAAAGTAATGCTGGTTCTCACTGCCTCCTGGAACCTCTTCAAATGCCCCAGACAATTTGGCCCTCTCTGCTTTCCTGCGGACTCCATCCTCAAAAGCACCTGTTTTCGCTTTCGGCAGCCTCCGAAGCAAAAAAGACAAACGTCCAGCTTTTGCTGCCACAGCAAAGGTGCCAGCGGGGAAAAGTAATGCTGGTTCTCACTGCCTCCTGGAACCTCTTCAAATGCCCCAGACAATTTGGCCCTCTCTGCTTTCCTGCGGACTCCATCCTCAAAAGCACCTGTTTTCGCTTTCGGCAGCCTCCGGAGCAAAAAAGACAAACGTCCAGCTTTTGCTGCCACAGCAAAGGTGCCAGCGGGGAAAAGTAATGCTGGTTCTCACTGCCTCCTGGAACCCTTTCAAATGCCCCAGACAATTTGGCCCTCTCTGCTTTCCTGCGGACTCCATCCTCAAAAGAACCTATTTTCCCTTTCGGCGCCCTCCGGAGCAAAAAAGACAAACGTCCAGCTTTTGCTGCCACAGCAAAGGTGCCAGCGGGGAAAAGTAATGCTGGTTCTCACTGCCTCCTGGAACCCTTTCAAATGCCCCTGACAATTTGGCCCTCTCTGCTTTCCTGCGGACTCTATCCTCAAAAGCGCCTTTTTTCACTTTCGGCGCCCTCCGGTGGTAAAAAGACAAACGTCCAGCTTTTGCTGCCACAGCAAAGGTGCCAGCGGGGAAAAGTAATGCTCGTTCTCACTGCCTCCTGGAACTCTTTCAAATGCCAAAGACAATTTGGCCCTCTCTGCTTTCCTGCGGACTCCATCCTCAAAAGCACCTGTTTTCGCTTTCGGCAGCCTCCGGAGCAAAAAAGACAAACGTCCAGCTTTTGCTGCCACAGCAAAGGTGCCAGCGGGGAAAAGTAATGCTGGTTCTCACTGCCTCCTGGAACCCTTTCAAATGCCACAGACAATTTGGCCCTCTCTGCTTTCCTGCGGACTCCATCCTCAAAAGCACCTGTTTTCGCTTTCGGCAGCCTCCGGAGCAAAAAAGACAAACGTCCAGCTTTTGCTGCCACAGCAAAGGTGCCAGCGGGGAAAAGTAATGCTGGTTCTCACTGCCTCCTGGAACCTCTTCAAATGCCACAGACAATTTGGCCCTCTCTGCTTTCCTGCGGACTCCATCCTCAAAAGCACCTGTTTTCGCTTTCGGCGCCCTCCGGAGCAAAAAAGACAAACGTCCAGCTTTTGCTGCCACAGCAAAGGTGCCAGCGGGGAAAAGTAATGCTGGTTCTCACTGCCTCCTGGAACCCTTTCAAATGCCACAGACAATTTGGCCCTCTCTGCTTTCCTGCGGACTCCATCCTCAAAAGCACCTGTTTTCGCTTTCGGCAGCCTCCGGAGCAAAAAAGACAAACGTCCAGCTTTTGCTGCCACAGCAAAGGTGCCAGCGGGGAAAAGTAATGCTGGTTCTCACTGCCTCCTGGAACCTCTTCAAATGCCCCAGACAATTTGGCCCTCTCTGCTTTCCTGCGGACTCCATCCTCAAAAGCACCTGTTTTCGCTTTCGGCGCCCTCCGGAGCAAAAAAGACAAACGTCCAGCTTTTGCTGCCACAGCAAAGGTGGCAGCGGGGAAAAGTAATGCTGGTTCTCACTGCCTCCTGGAACCCTTTCAAATGCCACAGACAATTTGGCCCTCTCTGCTTTCCTGCGGACTCCATCCTCAAATGCACCTGTTTTCGCTTTCGGCAGCCTCCGGAGCAAAAAAGACAAACGTCCAGCTTTTGCTGCCACAGCAAAGGTGGCAGCGGGGAAAAGTAATGCTGGTTCTCACTGCCTCCTGGAACCCTTTCAAATGCCACAGACAATTTGGCCCTCTCTGCTTTCCTGCGGACTCCATCCTCAAAAGAACCTGTTTTCCCTTTCGGCAGCCTCCGGAGCAAAAAAGACAAACGTCCAGCTTTTGCTGCCACAGCAAAGGTGCCAGCGGGGAAAAGTAATGCTGGTTCTCACTGCCTCCTGGAACCCTTTCAAATGCCCCAGACAATTTGGCCCTCTCTGCTTTCCTGCGGACTCCATCCTCAAAAGCACCTGTTTTCGCCTTCGGCAGCCTCCGGAGCAAAAAAGACAAACGTCCAGCTTTTGCTGCCACAGCAAAGGTGCCAGCGGGGAAAAGTAATGCTGGTTCTCACTGCCTCCTGGAACCCTTTCAAATGCCCCAGACAATTTGGCCCTCTCTGCTTTCCTGCGGACTCCATCCTCAAAAGCACCTGTTTTCGCTTTCGGCAGCCTCCGGAGCAAAAAAGACAAACGTCCAGCTTTTGCTGCCACAGCAAAGGTGCCAGCGGGGAAAAGTAATGCTGGTTCTCACTGCCTCCTGGAACCCTTTCAAATGCCACAGACAATTTGGCCCTCTCTGCTTTCCTGCGGACTCCATCCTCAAAAGCACCTGTTTTCGCTTTCGGCAGCCTCCGGAGCAAAAAAGACAAACGTCCAGCTTTTGCTGCCACAGCAAAGGTGCCAGCGGGGAAAAGTAATGCTGGTTCTCACTGCCTCCTGGAACCCTTTCAAATGCCACAGACAATTTGGCCCTCTCTGCTTTCCTGCGGACTCCATCCTCAAAAGCACCTGTTTTCGCTTTCGGCAGCCTCCGGAGCAAAAAAGACAAACGTCCAGCTTTTGCTGCCACAGCAAAGGTGCCAGCGGGGAAAAGTAATGCTGGTTCTCACTGCCTCCTGGAACTCTTTCAAATGCCACAGACAATTTGGCCCTCTCTGCTTTCCTGCGGACTCCATCCTCAAAAGAACCTATTTTCCCTTTCGGCGCCCTCCGGAGCAAAAAAGACAAACGTCCAGCTTTTGCTGCCACAGCAAAGGTGCCAGCGGGGAAAAGTAATGCTGGTTCTCACTGCCTCCTGGAACCCTTTCAAATGCCACAGACAATTTGGCCCTCTCTGCTTTCCTGCGGACTCCATCCTCAAAAGCACCTGTTTTCGCTTTCGGCAGCCTCCGGAGCAAAAAAGACAAACGTCCAGCTTTTGCTGCCACAGCAAAGGTGCCAGCGGGGAAAAGTAATGCTGGTTCTCACTGCCTCCTGGAACTCCTTCAAATGCCCCAGACAATTTGGCTCTCTCTGCTTTCCTGCGGACTCCATCCTCAAAAGCACCTGTTTTCGCTTTCGGCAGCCTCCGGAGCAAAAAAGACAAACGTCCAGCTTTTGCTGCCACAGCAAACGTGCCAGCGGGGAAAAGTAATGCTGGTTCTCACTGCCTCCTGGAACCTCTTCAAATGCCACAGACAATTTGGCCCTCTCTGCTTTCCTGCGGACTCCATCCTCAAAAGCAGCTGTTTTCGCTTTCGGCAGCCTCCGGAGCAAAAAAGACAAACGTCCAGCTTTTGCTGCCACAGCAAAGGTGCCAGCGGGGAAAAGTAATGCTGGTTCTCACTGCCTCCTGGAACCCTTTCAAATGCCACAGACAATTTGGCCCTCTCTGCTTTCCTGCGGACTCCATCCTCAAAAGCACCTGTTTTCGCTTTCGGCAGCCTCCGGAGGAAAAAAAGACAAACGTCCAGCTTTTGCTGCCACAGCAAAGGTGCCAGCGGGGAAAAGTAATGCTGGTTCTCACTGCCTCCTGGAACCCTTTCAAATGCCACAGACAATTTGGCCCTCTCTGCTTTCCTGCGGACTCCATCCTCAAAAGCACCTGTTTTCGCTTTCGGCAGCCTCCGGAGCAAAAAAGACAAACGTCCAGCTTTTGCTGCCACAACAAAGGTGCCAGCGGGGAAAAGTAATGCTGGTTCTCACTGCCTCCTGGAACCTCTTCAAATGCCACAGACAATTTGGCCCTCTCTGCTTTCCTGCGGACTCCATCCTCAAAAGCACCTGTTTTCGCTTTCGGCAGCCTCCGGAGCAAAAAAGACAAACGTCCAGCTTTTGCTGCCACAGCAAAGGTGCCAGCGGGGAAAAGTAATGCTGGTTCTCACTGCCTCCTGGAACCCTTTCAAATGCCACAGACAATTTGGCCCTCTCTGCTTTCCTGCGGACTCCATCCTCAAAAGAACCTATTTTCCCTTTCGGCGCCCTCCGGAGCAAAAAAGACAAACGTCCAGCTTTTGCTGCCACAGCAAAGTTGGCAGCGGGGAAACGTAATGCTGGTTCTCACTGCCTCCTGGAACCCTTTCAAATGCCACAGACAATTTGGCCCTCTCTGCTTTCCTGCGGACTCCATCCTCAAAAGCACCTGTTTTCGCTTTCGGCAGCCTCCGGAGCAAAAAAGACAAACGTCCAGCTTTTGCTGCCACAGCAAAGGTGCCAGCGGGGAAAAGTAATGCTGGTTCTCACTGCCTCCTGGAACCCTTTCAAATGCCCCAGACAATTTGGCCCTCTCTGCTTTCCTGCGGACTCCATCCTCAAAAGCACCTGTTTTCGCTTTCGGCAGCCTCCGGAGCAAAAAAGACAAACGTCCAGCTTTTGCTGCCACAGCAAAGATGCCAGCGGGGAAAAGTAATGCTGGTTCTCACTGCCTCCTGGAACCCTTTCAAATGCCACAGACAATTTGGCCCTCTCTGCTTTCCTGCGGACTCCATCCTCAAAAGAACCTGTTTTCGCTTTCGGCAGCCTCCGGAGCAAAAAAGACAAACGTCCAGCTTTTGCTGCCACAGCAAAGGTGCCAGCGGGGAAAAGTAATGCTGGTTCTCACTGCCTCCTGGAACCTCTTCAAATGCCCCAGACAATTTGGCCCTCTCTGCTTTCCTGCGGACTCCATCCTCAAAAGCACCTGTTTTCGCTTTCGGCAGCCTCCGAAGCAAAAAAGACAAACGTCCAGCTTTTGCTGCCACAGCAAAGGTGCCAGCGGGGAAAAGTAATGCTGGTTCTCACTGCCTCCTGGAACCCTTTCAAATGCCACAGACAATTTGGCCCTCTCTGCTTTCCTGCGGACTCCATCCTCAAAAGAACCTATTTTCCCTTTCGGCGCCCTCCGGAGCAAAAAAGACAAACGTCCAGCTTTTGCTGCCACAGCAAAGGTGCCAGCGGGGAAAAGTAATGCTGGTTCTCACTGCCTCCTGGAACCCTTTCAAATGCCCCTGACAATTTGGCCCTCTCTGCTTTCCTGCGGACTCTATCCTCAAAAGCGCCTTTTTTCACTTTCGGCGCCCTCCGGTGGTAAAAAGACAAACGTCCAGCTTTTGCTGCCACAGCAAAGGTGCCAGCGGGGAAAAGTAATGCTGGTTCTCACTGCCTCCTGGAACCCTTTCAAATGCCACAGACAATTTGGCCCTCTCTGCTTTCCTGCGGACTCCATCCTCAAAAGCACCTGTTTTCGCTTTCGGCAGCCTCCGGAGCAAAAAAGACAAATGTCCAGCTTTTGCTGCCACAGCAAAGGTGCCAGCGGGGAAAAGTAATGCTGGTTCTCACTGCCTCCTGGAACCCTTTCAAATGCCACAGACAATTTGGCCCTCTCTGCTTTCCTGCGGACTCCATCCTCAAAAGCACCTGTTTTCGCTTTCGGCAGCCTCCGGAGCAAAAAAGACAAACGTCCAGCTTTTGCTGCCACAGCAAAGGTGCCAGCGGGGAAAAGTAATGCTGGTTCTCACTGCCTCCTGGAACCCTTTCAAATGCCACAGACAATTTGGCCCTCTCTGCTTTCCTGCGGACTCCATCCTCAAAAGCACCTGTTTTCGCTTTCGGCAGCCTCCGGAGCAAAAAAGACAAACGTCCAGCTTTTGCTGCCACAGCAAAGGTGCCAGCGGGGAAAAGTAATGCTGGTTCTCACTGCCTCCTGGAACCTCTTCAAATGCCCCAGACAATTTGGCCCTCTCTGCTTTCCTGCGGACTCCATCCTCAAAAGCACCTGTTTTCGCTTTCGGCAGCCTCCGGAGCAAAAAAGACAAACGTCCAGCTTTTGCTGCCACAGCAAAGGTGCCAGCGGGGAAAAGTAATGCTGGTTCTCACTGCCTCCTGGAACCCTTTCAAATGCCCCAGACAATTTGGCCCTCTCTGCTTTCCTGCGGACTCCATCCTCAAAAGAACCTATTTTCCCTTTCGGCGCCCTCCGGAGCAAAAAAGACAAACGTCCAGCTTTTGCTGCCACAGCAAAGGTGCCAGCGGGGAAAAGTAATGCTGGTTCTCACTGCCTCCTGGAACCCTTTCAAATGCCCCTGACAATTTGGCCCTCTCTGCTTTCCTGCGGACTCTATCCTCAAAAGCGCCTTTTTTCACTTTCGGCGCCCTCCGGTGGTAAAAAGACAAACGTCCAGCTTTTGCTGCCACAGCAAAGGTGCCAGCGGGGAAAAGTAATGCTCGTTCTCACTGCCTCCTGGAACTCTTTCAAATGCCAAAGACAATTTGGCCCTCTCTGCTTTCCTGCGGACTCCATCCTCAAAAGCACCTGTTTTCGCTTTCGGCAGCCTCCGGAGCAAAAAAGACAAACGTCCAGCTTTTGCTGCCACAGCAAAGGTGCCAGCGGGGAAAAGTAATGCTGGTTCTCACTGCCTCCTGGAACCCTTTCAAATGCCACAGACAATTTGGCCCTCTCTGCTTTCCTGCGGACTCCATCCTCAAAAGCACCTGTTTTCGCTTTCGGCAGCCTCCGGAGCAAAAAAGACAAACGTCCAGCTTTTGCTGCCACAGCAAAGGTGCCAGCGGGGAAAAGTAATGCTGGTTCTCACTGCCTCCTGGAACCTCTTCAAATGCCACAGACAATTTGGCCCTCTCTGCTTTCCTGCGGACTCCATCCTCAAAAGCACCTGTTTTCGCTTTCGGCGCCCTCCGGAGCAAAAAAGACAAACGTCCAGCTTTTGCTGCCACAGCAAAGGTGCCAGCGGGGAAAAGTAATGCTGGTTCTCACTGCCTCCTGGAACCCTTTCAAATGCCACAGACAATTTGGCCCTCTCTGCTTTCCTGCGGACTCCATCCTCAAAAGCACCTGTTTTCGCTTTCGGCAGCCTCCGGAGCAAAAAAGACAAACGTCCAGCTTTTGCTGCCACAGCAAAGGTGCCAGCGGGGAAAAGTAATGCTGGTTCTCACTGCCTCCTGGAACCTCTTCAAATGCCCCAGACAATTTGGCCCTCTCTGCTTTCCTGCGGACTCCATCCTCAAAAGCACCTGTTTTCGCTTTCGGCGCCCTCCGGAGCAAAAAAGACAAACGTCCAGCTTTTGCTGCCACAGCAAAGGTGCCAGCGGGGAAAAGTAATGCTGGTTCTCACTGCCTCCTGGAACCCTTTCAAATGCCACAGACAATTTGGCCCTCTCTGCTTTCCTGCGGACTCCATCCTCAAAAGCACCTGTTTTCGCTTTCGGCAGCCTCCGGAGCAAAAAAGACAAACGTCCAGCTTTTGCTGCCACAGCAAAGGTGGCAGCGGGGAAAAGTAATGCTGGTTCTCACTGCCTCCTGGAACCCTTTCAAATGCCACAGACAATTTGGCCCTCTCTGCTTTCCTGCGGACTCCATCCTCAAAAGAACCTGTTTTCCCTTTCGGCAGCCTCCGGAGCAAAAAAGACAAACGTCCAGCTTTTGCTGCCACAGCAAAGGTGCCAGCGGGGAAAAGTAATGCTGGTTCTCACTGCCTCCTGGAACCCTTTCAAATGCCCCAGACAATTTGGCCCTCTCTGCTTTCCTGCGGACTCCATCCTCAAAAGCACCTGTTTTCGCCTTCGGCAGCCTCCGGAGCAAAAAAGACAAACGTCCAGCTTTTGCTGCCACAGCAAAGGTGCCAGCGGGGAAAAGTAATGCTGGTTCTCACTGCCTCCTGGAACCCTTTCAAATGCCACAGACAATTTGGCCCTCTCTGCTTTCCTGCGGACTCCATCCTCAAAAGCACCTGTTTTCGCTTTCGGCAGCCTCCGGAGCAAAAAAGACAAACGTCCAGCTTTTGCTGCCACAGCAAAGGTGCCAGCGGGGAAAAGTAATGCTGGTTCTCACTGCCTCCTGGAACCCTTTCAAATGCCACAGACAATTTGGCCCTCTCTGCTTTCCTGCGGACTCCATCCACAAAAGCACCTGTTTTCGCTTTTGCGCCCTCCGGAGCAAAAAAGACAAACGTCCAGCTTTTGCTGCCACAGCAAAGGTGCCAGCGGGGAAAAGTAATGCTGGTTCTCACTGCCTCCTGGAACCCTTTCAAATTCCCCAGACAATTTGGCCCTCTCTGCTTTCCTGCGGACTCCATCCTCAAAAGCACCTGTTTTCGCTTTCGGCAGCCTCCGGAGCAAAAAAGACAAACGTCCAGCTTTTGCTGCCACAGCAAAGGTGCCAGCGGGGAAAAGTAATGCTGGTTCTCACTGCCTCCTGGAACCCTTTCAAATGCCACAGACAATTTGGCCCTCTCTGCTTTCCTGCGGACTCCATCCTCAAAAGCACCTGTTTTCGCTTTCGGCAGCCTCCGGAGCAAAAAAGACAAACGTCCAGCTTTTGCTGCCACAGCAAAGGTGCCAGCGGGGAAAAGTAATGCTGGTTCTCACTGCCTCCTGGAACCCTTTCAAATGCCACAGACAATTTGGCCCTCTCTGCTTTCCTGCGGACTCCATCCTCAAAAGCACCTGTTTTCGCTTTCGGCAGCCTCCGGAGCAAAAAAGACAAACGTCCAGCTTTTGCTGCCACAGCAAAGGTGCCAGCGGGGAAAAGTAATGCTGGTTCTCACTTCCTCCTGGAACCCTTTCAAATGCCACAGACAATTTGGCCCTCTCTGCTTTCCTGCGGACTCCATCCTCAAAAGCACCTGTTTTCGCTTTCGGCAGCCTCCGGAGCAAAAAAGACAAACGTCCAGCTTTTGCTGCCACAGCAAAGGTGCCAGCGGGGAAAAGTAATGCTGGTTCTCACTGCCTCCTGGAACCTCTTCAAATGCCCCAGACAATTTGGCCCTCTCTGCTTTCCTGCGGACTCCATCCTCAAAAGCACCTGTTTTCGCTTTCGGCAGCCTCCGGAGCAAAAAAGACAAACGTCCAGCTTTTGCTGCCACAGCAAAGGTGCCAGCGGGGAAAAGTAATGCTGGTTCTCACTGCCTCCTGGAACTCTTTCAAATGCCACAGACAATTTGGCCCTCTCTGCTTTCCTGCGGACTCCATCCTCAAAAGAACCTATTTTCCCTTTCGGCGCCCTCCGGAGCAAAAAAGACAAACGTCCAGCTTTTGCTGCCACAGCAAAGGTGCCAGCGGGGAAAAGTAATGCTGGTTCTCACTGCCTCCTGGAACCCTTTCAAATGCCACAGACAATTTGGCCCTCTCTGCTTTCCTGCGGACTCCATCCTCAAAAGCACCTGTTTTCGCTTTCGGCAGACTCCGGAGCAAAAAAGACAAACGTCCAGCTTTTGCTGCCACAGCAAAGGTGCCAGCGGGGAAAAGTAATGCTGGTTCTCACTGCCTCCTGGAACTCCTTCAAATGCCCCAGACAATTTGGCTCTCTCTGCTTTCCTGCGGACTCCATCCTCAAAAGCACCTGTTTTCGCTTTCGGCAGCCTCCGGAGCAAAAAAGACAAACGTCCAGCTTTTGCTGCCACAGCAAACGTGCCAGCGGGGAAAAGTAATGCTGCTTCTCACTACCTCCTGGAACCTCTTCAAATGCCACAGACAATTTGGCCCTCTCTGCTTTCCTGCGGACTCCATCCTCAAAAGCAGCTGTTTTCGCTTTCGGCAGCCTCCGGAGCAAAAAAGACAAACGTCCAGCTTTTGCTGCCACAGCAAAGGTGCCAGCGGGGAAAAGTAATGCTGGTTCTCACTGCCTCCTGGAACCCTTTCAAATGCCACAGACAATTTGGCCCTCTCTGCTTTCCTGCGGACTCCATCCTCAAAAGCACCTGTTTTCGCTTTCGGCAGCCTCCGGAGGAAAAAAAGACAAACGTCCAGCTTTTGCTGCCACAGCAAAGGTGCCAGCGGGGAAAAGTAATGCTGGTTCTCACTGCCTCCTGGAACCTCTTCAAATGCCCCAGACAATTTGGCCCTCTCTGCTTTCCTGCGGACTCCATCCTCAAAAGCACCTGTTTTCGCTTTCGGCAGCCTCCGGAGCAAAAAAGACAAACGTCCAGCTTTTGCTGCCACAGCAAAGGTGCCAGCGGGGAAAAGTAATGCTGGTTCTCACTGCCTCCTGGAACTCTTTCAAATGCCACAGACAATTTGGCCCTCTCTGCTTTCCTGCGGACTCCATCCTCAAAAGAACCTATTTTCCCTTTCGGCGCCCTCCGGAGCAAAAAAGACAAACGTCCAGCTTTTGCTGCCACAGCAAAGGTGCCAGCGGGGAAAAGTAATGCTGGTTCTCACTGCCTCCTGGAACCCTTTCAAATGCCACAGACAATTTGGCCCTCTCTGCTTTCCTGCGGACTCCATCCTCAAAAGCACCTGTTTTCGCTTTCGGCAGACTCCGGAGCAAAAAAGACAAACGTCCAGCTTTTGCTGCCACAGCAAAGGTGCCAGCGGGGAAAAGTAATGCTGGTTCTCACTACCTCCTGGAACTCCTTCAAATGCCCCAGACAATTTGGCTCTCTCTGCTTTCCTGCGGACTCCATCCTCAAAAGCACCTGTTTTCGCTTTCGGCAGCCTCCGGAGCAAAAAAGACAAACGTCCAGCTTTTGCTGCCACAGCAAAGGTGCCAGCGGGGAAAAGTAATGCTGGTTCTCACTGCCTCCTGGAACCTCTTCAAATGCCACAGACAATTTGGCCCTCTCTGCTTTCCTGCGGACTCCATCCTCAAAAGCAGCTGTTTTCGCTTTCGGCAGCCTCCGGAGCAAAAAAGACAAACGTCCAGCTTTTGCTGCCACAGCAAAGGTGCCAGCGGGGAAAAGTAATGCTGGTTCTCACTGCCTCCTGGAACCCTTTCAAATGCCACAGACAATTTGGCCCTCTCTGCTTTCCTGCGGACTCCATCCTCAAAAGCACCTGTTTTCGCTTTCGGCAGCCTCCGGAGGAAAAAAAGACAAACGTCCAGCTTTTGCTGCCACAGCAAAGGTGCCAGCGGGGAAAAGTAATGCTGGTTCTCACTGCCTCCTGGAACCCTTTCAAATGCCACAGACAATTTGGCCCTCTCTGCTTTCCTGCGGACTCCATCCTCAAAAGCACCTGTTTTCGCTTTCGGCAGCCTCCGGAGCAAAAAAGACAAACGTCCAGCTTTTGCTGCCACAACAAAGGTGCCAGCGGGGAAAAGTAATGCTGGTTCTCACTGCCTCCTGGAACCCTTTCAAATGCCACAGACAATTTGGCCCTCTCTGCTTTCCTGCGGACTCCATCCTCAAAAGCACCTGTTTTCGCTTTCGGCAGCCTCCGGAGCAAAAAGACAAACGTCCAGCTTTTGCTGCCACAGCAAAGGTGCCAGCGGGGAAAAGTAATGCTGGTTCTCACTGCCTCCTGGAACCCTTTCAAAAGCCACAGACAATTTGGCCCTCTCTGCTTTCCTGCGGACTCCATCCTCAAAAGCACCTGTTTTCGCTTTCGGCAGCCTCCGGAGCAAAAAAGACAAACGTCCAGCTTTTGCTGCCACAGCAAAGGTGCCAGCGGGGAAAAGTAATGCTGGTTCTCACTGCCTCCTGGAACCCTTTCAAATGCCCCAGACAATTTGGCCCTCTCTGCTTTCCTGCGGACTCCATCCTCAAAAGAACCTGTTTTCCATTTCGGCAGCCTCCGGAGCAAAAAAGACAAACGTCCAGCTTTTGCTGCCACAGCAAAGGTGCCAGCGGGGAAAAGTAATGCTGGTTCTCACTGCCTCCTGGAACCCTTTCAAATGCCACAGACAATTTGGCCCTCTCTGCTTTCCTGCGGACTCCATCCTCAAAAGAACCTATTTTCCCTTTCGGCGCCCTCCGGAGCAAAAAAGACAAACGTCCAGCTTTTGCTGCCACAGCAAAGGTGCCAGCGGGGAAAAGTAATGCTGGTTCTCACTGCCTCCTGGAACCCTTTCAAATGCCCCTGACAATTTGGCCCTCTCTGCTTTCCTGCGGACTCTATCCTCAAAAGCGCCTTTTTTCACTTTCGGCGCCCTCCGGTGGTAAAAAGACAAACGTCCAGCTTTTGCTGCCACAGCAAAGGTGCCAGCGGGGAAAAGTAATGCTGGTTCTCACTGCCTCCTGGAACCCTTTCAAATGCCACAGACAATTTGGCCCTCTCTGCTTTCCTGCGGACTCCATCCTCAAAAGCACCTGTTTTCGCTTTCGGCAGCCTCCGGAGCAAAAAAGACAAACGTCCAGCTTTTGCTGCCACAGCAAAGGTGCCAGCGGGGAAAAGTAATGCTGGTTCTCACTGCCTCCTGGAACCCTTTCAAATGCCCCAGACAATTTGGCCCTCTCTGCTTTCCTGCGGACTCCATCCTCAAAAGCACCTGTTTTCGCTTTCGGCAGCCTCCGGAGCAAAAAAGACAAACGTCCAGCTTTTGCTGCCACAGCAAAGGTGCCAGCGGGGAAAAGTAATGCTGGTTCTCACTGCCTCCTGGAACCCTTTCAAATGCCACAGACAATTTGGCCCTCTCTGCTTTCCTGCGGACTCCATCCTCAAAAGAACCTGTTTTCGCTTTCGGCAGCCTCCGGAGCAAAAAAGACAAACGTCCAGCTTTTGCTGCCACAGCAAAGGTGCCAGCGGGGAAAAGTAATGCTGGTTCTCACTGCCTCCTGGAACCTCTTCAAATGCCCCAGACAATTTGGCCCTCTCTGCTTTCCTGCGGACTCCATCCTCAAAAGCACCTGTTTTCGCTTTCGGCAGCCTCCGGAGCAAAAAAGACAAACGTCCAGCTTTTGCTGCCACAGCAAAGGTGCCAGCGGGGAAAAGTAATGCTGGTTCTCACTGCCTCCTGGAACCCTTTCAAATGCCACAGACAATTTGGCCCTCTCTGCTTTCCTGCGGACTCCATCCTCAAAAGAACCTATTTTTGCTTTCGGCGCCCTCCGGAGCAAAAAAGACAAACGTCCAGCTTTTGCTGCCACAGCAAAGGTGCCAGCGGGGAAAAGTAATGCTGGTTCTCACTGCCTCCTGGAACCCTTTCAAATGCCCCTGACAATTTGGCCCTCTCTGCTTTTCTGCGGACTCTATCCTCAAAAGCGCCTTTTTTCACTTTCGGCGCCCTCCGGTGGTAAAAAGACAAACGTCCAGCTTTTGCTGCCACAGCAAAGGTGCCAGCGGGGAAAAGTAATGCTCGTTCTCACTGCCTCCTGGAACTCTTTCAAATGCCAAAGACAATTTGGCCCTCTCTGCTTTCCTGCGGACTCCATCCTCAAAAGCACCTATTTTCGCTTTCGGCAGCCTCCGGAGCAAAAAAGACAAACGTCCAGCTTTTGCTGCCACAGCAAAGGTGCCAGCGGGGAAAAGTAATGCTGGTTCTCACTGCCTCCTGGAACCCTTTCAAATGCCACAGACAATTTGGCCCTCTCTGCTTTCCTGCGGACTCCATCCTCAAAAGCACCTGTTTTCGCTTTCGGCAGCCTCCGGAGCAAAAAAGACAAACGTCCAGCTTTTGCTGCCACAGCAAAGGTGCCAGCGGGGAAAAGTAATGCTGGTTCTCACTGCCTCCTGGAACCTCTTCAAATGCCACAGACAATTTGGCCCTCTCTGCTTTCCTGCGGACTCCATCCTCAAAAGCACCTGTTTTCGCTTTCGGCGCCCTCCGGAGCAAAAAAGACAAACGTCCAGCTTTTGCTGCCACAGCAAAGGTGCCAGCGGGGAAAAGTAATGCTGGTTCTCACTGCCTCCTGGAACCCTTTCAAATGCCACAGACAATTTGGCCCTCTCTGTTTTCCTGCGGACTCCATCCTCAAAAGCACCTGTTTTCGCTTTCGGCAGCCTCCGGAGCAAAAAAGACAAACGTCCAGCTTTTGCTGCCACAGCAAAGGTGCCAGCGGGGAAAAGTAATGCTGGTTCTCACTGCCTCCTGGAACCTCTTCAAATGCCCCAGACAATTTGGCCCTCTCTGCTTTCCTGCGGACTCCATCCTCAAAAGCAGCTGTTTTCGCTTTCGGCGCCCTCCGGAGCAAAAAAGACAAACGTCCAGCTTTTGCTGCCACAGCAAAGGTGCCAGCGGGGAAAAGTAATGCTGGTTCTCACTGCCTCCTGGAACCCTTTCAAATGCCCCAGACAATTTGGCCCTCTCTGCTTTCCTGCGGACTCCATCCTCAAAAGCACCTGTTTTCGCTTTCGGCAGCCTCCGGAGCAAAAAAGACAAACGTCCAGCTTTTGCTGCCACAGCAAAGGTGGCAGCGGGGAAAAGTAATGCTGGTTCTCACTGCCTCCTGGAACCCTTTCAAATGCCACAGACAATTTGGCCCTCTCTGCTTTCCTGCGGACTCCATCCTCAAAAGAACCTGTTTTCCCTTTCGGCAGCCTCCGGAGCAAAAAAGACAAACGTCCAGCTTTTGCTGCCACAGCAAAGGTGCCAGCGGGGAAAAGTAATGCTGGTTCTCACTGCCTCCTGGAACCCTTTCAAATGCCCCAGACAATTTGGCCCTCTCTGCTGTCCTGCGGACTCCATCCTCAAAAGCACCTGTTTTCGCCTTCGGCAGCCTCCGGAGCAAAAAAGACAAACGTCCAGCTTTTGCTGCCACAGCAAAGGTGCCAGCGGGGAAAAGTAATGCTGGTTCTCACTGCCTCCTGGAACCCTTTCAAATGCCCCAGACAATTTGGCCCTCTCTGCTTTCCTGCGGACTCCATCCTCAAAAGCACCTGTTTTCGCTTTCGGCAGCCTCCGGAGCAAAAAAGACAAACGTCCAGCTTTTGCTGCCACAGCAAAGGTGCCAGCGGGGAAAAGTAATGCTGGTTCTCACTGCCTCCTGGAACCCTTTCAAATGCCACAGACAATTTGGCCCTCTCTGCTTTCCTGCGGACTCCATCCACAAAAGCACCTGTTTTCGCTTTCGGCAGCCTCCGGAGCAAAAAAGACAAACGTCCAGCTTTTGCTGCCACAGCAAAGGTGCCAGCGGGGAAAAGTAATGCTGGTTCTCACTGCCTCCTGGAACCCTTTCAAATGCCACAGACAATTTGGCCCTCTCTGCTTTCCTGCGGACTCCATCCTCAAAAGCACCTGTTTTCGCTTTCGGCAGCCTCCGGAGCAAAAAAGACAAACGTCCAGCTTTTGCTGCCACAGCAAAGGTGCCAGCGGGGAAAAGTAATGCTGGTTCTCACTGCCTCCTGGAACCTCTTCAAATGCCACAGACAATTTGGCCCTCTCTGCTTTCCTGCGGACTCCATCCTCAAAAGCAGCTGTTTTCGCTTTCGGCGCCCTCCGGAGGAAAAAAGACAAACGTCCAGCTTTTGCTGCCACAGCAAAGGTGCCAGCGGGGAAAAGTAATGCTGGTTCTCACTGCCTCCTGGAACCCTTTCAAATGCCACAGACAATTTGGCCCTCTCTGCTTTCCTGCGGACTCCATCCTCAAAAGAACCTGTTTTCCCTTTCGGCAGCCTCCGGAGCAAAAAAGACAAACGTCCAGCTTTTGCTGCCACAGCAAAGGTGCCAGCGGGGAAAAGTAATGCTGGTTCTCACTGCCTCCTGGAACCCTTTCAAATGCCCCAGACAATTTGGCCCTCTCTGCTTTCCTGCGGACTCCATCCTCAAAAGCACCTGTTTTCGCCTTCGGCAGCCTCCGGAGCAAAAAAGACAAACGTCCAGCTTTTGCTGCCACAGCAAAGGTGCCAGCGGGGAAAAGTAATGCTGGTTCTCACTGCCTCCTGGAACCCTTTCAAATGCCACAGACAATTTGGCCCTCTCTGCTTTCCTGCGGACTCCATCCTCAAAAGCACCTGTTTTCGCTTTCGGCAGCCTCCGGAGCAAAAAAGACAAACGTCCAGCTTTTGCTGCCACAGCAAAGGTGCCAGCGGGGAAAAGTAATGCTGGTTCTCACTGCCTCCTGGAACCCTTTCAAATGCCACAGACAATTTGGCCCTCTCTGCTTTCCTGCGGACTCCATCCTCAAAAGCACCTGTTTTCGCTTTCGGCAGCCTCCGGAGCAAAAAAGACAAACGTCCAGCTTTTGCTGCCACAGCAAAGGTGCCAGCGGGGAAAAGTAATGCTGGTTCTCACTGCCTCCTGGAACCCTTTCAAATGCCACAGACAATTTGGCCCTCTCTGCTTTCCTGCGGACTCCATCCTCAAAAGCACCTGTTTTCGCTTTCGGCAGCCTCCGGAGCAAAAAAGACAAACGTCCAGCTTTTGCTGCCACAGCAAAGGTGCCAGCGGGGAAAAGTAATGCTGGTTCTCACTGCCTCCTGGAACCCTTTCAAATGCCACAGACAATTTGGCCCTCTCTGCTTTCCTGCGGACTCCATCCTCAAAAGCAGCTGTTTTCGCTTTCGGCAACCTCCGGAGCAAAAAAGACAAACGTCCAGCTTTTGCTGCCACAGCAAAGGTGCCAGCGGGGAAAAGTAATGCTGGTTCTCACTGCCTCCTGGAACCTCTTCAAATGCCCCAGACAATTTGGCCCTCTCTGCTTTCCTGCGGACTCCATCCTCAAAAGCACCTGTTTTCGCTTTCGGCAGCCTCCGGAGCAAAAAAGACAAACGTCCAGCTTTTGCTGCCACAGCAAAGGTGCCAGCGGGGAAAAGTAATGCTGGTTCTCACTGCCTCCTGGAACTCTTTCAAATGCCACAGACAATTTGGCCCTCTCTGCTTTCCTGCGGACTCCATCCTCAAAAGAACCTATTTTCCCTTTCGGCGCCCTCCGGAGCAAAAAAGACAAACGTCCAGCTTTTGCTGCCACAGCAAAGGTGCCAGCGGGGAAAAGTAATGCTGGTTCTCACTGCCTCCTGGAACCCTTTCAAATGCCCCAGACAATTTGGCCCTCTCTGCTTTCCTGCGGACTCCATCCTCAAAAGCACCTGTTTTCGCTTTCGGCAGACTCCGGAGCAAAAAAGACAAACGTCCAGCTTTTGCTGCCACAGCAAACGTGCCAGCGGGGAAAAGTAATGCTGGTTCTCACTGCCTCCTGGAACTCCTTCAAATGCCCCAGACAATTTGGCTCTCTCTGCTTTCCTGCGGACTCTATCCTCAAAAGCACCTGTTTTCGCTTTCGGCAGCCTCCGGAGCAAAAAAGACAAACGTCCAGCTTTTGCTGCCACAGCAAACGTGCCAGCGGGGAAAAGTAATGCTGGTTCTCACTGCCTCCTGGAACCTCTTCAAATGCCACAGACAATTTGGCCCTCTCTGCTTTCCTGCGGACTCCATCCTCAAAAGCAGCTGTTTTCGCTTTCGGCAGCCTCCGGAGCAAAAAAGACAAACGTCCAGCTTTTGCTGCCACAGCAAAGGTGCCAGCGGGGAAAAGTAATGCTGGTTCTCACTGCCTCCTGGAACCCTTTCAAATGCCACAGACAATTTGGCCCTCTCTGCTTTCCTGCGGACTCCATCCTCAAAAGCACCTGTTTTCGCTTTCGGCAGCCTCCGGAGGAAAAAAAGACAAACGTCCAGCTTTTGCTGCCACAGCAAAGGTGCCAGCGGGGAAAAGTAATGCTGGTTCTCACTGCCTCCTGGAACCCTTTCAAATGCCACAGACAATTTGGCCCTCTCTGCTTTCCTGCGGACTCCATCCTCAAAAGCACCTGTTTTCGCTTTCGGCAGCCTCCGGAGCAAAAAAGACAAACGTCCAGCTTTTGCTGCCACAGCAAAGGTGCCAGCGGGGAAAAGTAATGCTGGTTCTCACTGCCTCCTGGAACCCTTTCAAATGCCACAGACAATTTGGCCCTCTCTGCTTTCCTGCGGACTCCATCCTCAAAAGCACCTGTTTTCGCTTTCGGCAGCCTCCGGAGCAAAAAGACAAACGTCCAGCTTTTGCTGCCACAGCAAAGGTGCCAGCGGGGAAAAGTAATGCTGGTTCTCACTGCCTCCTGGAACCCTTTCAAAAGCCACAGACAATTTGGCCCTCTCTGCTTTCCTGCGGACTCCATCCTCAAAAGCACCTGTTTTCGCTTTCGGCAGCCTCCGGAGCAAAAAAGACAAACGTCCAGCTTTTGCTGCCACAGCAAAGGTGCCAGCGGGGAAAAGTAATGCTGGTTCTCACTGCCTCCTGGAACCCTTTCAAATGCCCCAGACAATTTGGCCCTCTCTGCTTTCCTGCGGACTCCATCCTCAAAAGAACCTGTTTTCCCTTTCGGCAGCCTCCGGAGCAAAAAAGACAAACGTCCAGCTTTTGCTGCCACAGCAAAGGTGCCAGCGGGGAAAAGTAATGCTGGTTCTCACTGCCTCCTGGAACCCTTTCAAATGCCACAGACAATTTGGCCCTCTCTGCTTTCCTGCGGACTCTATCCTCAAAAGCGCCTTTTTTCACTTTCCTCGCCCTCCGGTGGTAAAAAGACAAACGTCCAGCTTTTGCTGCCACAGCAAAGGTGCCAGCGGGGAAAAGTAATGCTGGTTCTCACTGCCTCCTGGAACTCTTTCAAATGCCACAGACAATTTGGCCCTCTCTGCTTTCCTGCGGACTCCATCCTCAAAAGCACCTATTTTCGCTTTCGGCAGCCTCCGGAGCAAAAAAGACAAACGTCCAGCTTTTGCTGCCACAGCAAAGGTGCCAGCGGGGAAAAGTAATGCTGGTTCTCACTGCCTCCTGGAACCCTTTCAAATGCCACAGACAATTTGGCCCTCTCTGCTTTCCTGCGGACTCTATTCTCAAAAGCGCCTTTTTTCACTTTCGGCGCCCTCCGGTCGTAAAAAGACAAATGTCCAGCTTTTGCTGCCACAGCAAAGGTGCCAGCGGGGAAAAGTAATGCTGGTTCTCACTGCCTCCTGGAACCCTTTCAAATGCCACAGACAATTTGGCCCTCTCTGCTTTCCTGCGGACTCCATCCTCAAAAGCACCTGTTTTCGCTTTCGGCAGCCTCCGGAGCAAAAAAGACAAACGTCCAGCTTTTGCTGCCACAGCAAAGGTGCCAGCGGGGAAAAGATGCTGGTTCTCACTGCCTCCTGGAACCTCTTCAAATGCCCCAGACAATTTGGCCCTCTCTGCTTTCCTGCGGACTCCATCCTCAAAAGCACCTGTTTTCGCTTTCGGCAGCCTCCGGAGCAAAAAAGACAAACGTCCAGCTTTTGCTGCCACAGCAAAGGTGCCAGCGGGGAAAAGTAATGCTGGTTCTCACTGCCTCCTGGAACCCTTTCAAATGCCACAGACAATTTGGCCCTCTCTGCTTTCCTGTGGACTCCATCCTCAAAAGCACCTGTTTTCGCTTTCGGCAGCCTCCGGAGCAAAAAAGACAAACGTCCAGCTTTTGCTGCCACAGCAAAGGTGCCAGCGGGGAAAAGTAATGCTGGTTCTCACTGCCTCCTGGAACCCTTTCAAATGCCACAGACAATTTGGCCCTCTCTGCTTTCCTGCGGACTCCATCCTCAAAAGCACCTGTTTTCGCTTTCGGCAGCCTCCGGAGCAAAAAAGACAAACGTCCAGCTTTTGCTGCCACAACAAAGGTGCCAGCGGGGAAAAGTAATGCTGGTTCTCACTGCCTCCTGGAACCCTTTCAAATGCCCCAGACAATTTGGCCCTCTCTGCTTTCCTGCGGACTCCATCCTCAAAAGCACCTGTTTTCGCTTTCGGCAGCCTCCGGAGCAAAAAGACAAACGTCCAGCTTTTGCTGCCACAGCAAAGGTGCCAGCGGGGAAAAGTAATGCTGGTTCTCACTACCTCCTTGAACCCTTTCAAATGCCACAGACAATTTGGCCCTCTCTGCTTTCCTGCGGACTCCATCCTCAAAAGCACCTGTTTTCGCTTTTGGCAACCTCCGGAGCAAAAAAGACAAACGTCCAGCTTTTGCTGCCACAGCAAAGGTGCCAGCGGGGAAAAGTAATGCTGGTTCTCACTGCCTCCTGGAACCCTTTCAAATGCCACAGACAATTTGGCCCTCTCTGCTTTCCTGCGGACTCCATCCTCAAAAGCACCTGTTTTCGCTTTCGGCAGCCTCCGGAGCAAAAAAGACAAACGTCCAGCTTTTGCTGCCACAGCAAAGGTGCCAGCGGGGAAAAGTAATGCTGGTTCTCACTGCCTCCTGGAACCTCTTCAAATGCCACAGACAATTTGGCCCTCTCTCCTTTCCTGCGGACTCCATCCTCAAAAGCACCTGTTTTCGCTTTTGGACTCCTCCGGAGCAAAAAAGACAAACGTCCAGCTTTTGCTGCCACAGCAAAGGTGCCAGCGGGGAAAAGTAATGCTGGTTCTCACTGCCTCCTGGAACCTCTTCAAATGCCACAGACAATTTGGCCCTCTCTCCTTTCCTGCGGACTCCATCCTCAAAAGCACCTGTTTTCGCTTTTGGACTCCTCCGGAGCAAAAAAGACAAACGTCCAGCTTTTGCTGCCACAGCAAAGGTGCCAGCGGGGAAAAGTAATGCTGGTTCTCACTGCCTCCTGGAACTCCTTCAAATGCCCCAGACAATTTGGCCCTCTCTGCTTTCCTGCGGACTCCATCCTCAAAAGCACCTGTTTTCGCTTTCGGCAGCCTCCGGAGGAAAAAAAGACAAACGTCCAGCTTTTGCTGCCACAGCAAAGGTGCCAGCGGGGAAAAGTAATGCTGGTTCTCACTGCCTCCTGGAACCCTTTCAAATGCCACAGACAATTTGGCCCTCTCTGCTTTCCTGCGGACTCCATCCTCAAAAGCACCTGTTTTCGCTTTCGGCAGCCTCCGGAGCAAAAAAGACAAACGTCCAGCTTTTGCTGCCACAACAAAGGTGCCAGCGGGGAAAAGTAATGCTGGTTCTCACTGCCTCCTGGAACCCTTTCAAATGCCCCAGACAATTTGGCCCTCTCTGCTTTCCTGCGGACTCCATCCTCAAAAGCACCTGTTTTCGCTTTCGGCAGCCTCCGGAGCAAAAAGACAAACGTCCAGCTTTTGCTGCCACAGCAAAGGTGCCAGCGGGGAAAAGTAATGCTGGTTCTCACTACCTCCTTGAACCCTTTCAAATGCCACAGACAATTTGGCCCTCTCTGCTTTCCTGCGGACTCCATCCTCAAAAGCACCTGTTTTCGCTTTCGGCAACCTCCGGAGCAAAAAAGACAAACGTCCAGCTTTTGCTGCCACAGCAAAGGTGCCAGCGGGGAAAAGTAATGCTGGTTCTCACTGCCTCCTGGAACCCTTTCAAATGCCACAGACAATTTGGCCCTCTCTGCTTTCCTGCGGACTCCATCCTCAAAAGCACCTGTTTTCGCTTTCGGCAGCCTCCGGAGCAAAAAAGACAAACGTCCAGCTTTTGCTGCCACAGCAAAGGTGCCAGCGGGGAAAAGTAATGCTGGTTCTCACTGCCTCCTGGAACCTCTTCAAATGCCACAGACAATTTGGCCCTCTCTCCTTTCCTGCGGACTCCATCCTCAAAAGCACCTGTTTTCGCTTTTGGACTCCTCCGGAGCAAAAAAGACAAACGTCCAGCTTTTGCTGCCACAGCAAAGGTGCCAGCGGGGAAAAGTAATGCTGGTTCTCACTGCCTCCTGGAACCCTTTCAAATGCCACAGACAATTTGGCCCTCTCTGCTTTCCTGCGGACTCCATCCTCAAAAGCACCTGTTTTCGCTTTCGGCAGCCTCCGGAGCAAAAAAGACAAACGTCCAGCTTTTGCTGCCACAGCAAAGGTGCCAGCGGGGAAAAGTAATGCTGGTTCTCACTGCCTCCTGGAACCCTTTCAAATGCCACAGACAATTTGGCCCTCTCTGCTTTCCTGCGGACTCCATCCTCAAAAGAACCTGTTTTCGCTTTCGGCAGCCTCCGGAGCAAAAAAGACAAACATCCAGCTTTTGCTGCCACAGCAAAGGTGCCAGCGGGGAAAAGTAATGCTGGTTCTCACTGCCTCCTGGAACCCTTTCAAATGCCACAGACAATTTGGCCCTCTCTGCTTTCCTGCGGACTCTATCCTCAAAAGCGCCTTTTTTCACTTTCGGCGCCCTCCGGTGGTAAAAAGACAAACGTCCAGCTTTTGCTGCCACAGCAAAGGTGCCAGCGGGGAAAAGTAATGCTGGTTCTCACTGCCTCCTGGAACTCTTTCAAATGCCACAGACAATTTGGCCCTCTCTGCTTTCCTGCGGACTCCATCCTCAAAAGCACCTATTTTCGCTTTCGGCAGCCTCCGGAGCAAAAAAGACAAACGTCCAGCTTTTGCTGCCACAGCAAAGGTGCCAGCGGGGAAAAGTAATGCTGGTTCTCACTGCCTCCTGGAACCCTTTCAAATGCCACAGACAATTTGGCCCTCTCTGCTTTCCTGCGGACTCCATCCTCAAAAGCACCTGTTTTCGCTTTCGGCAGCCTCCGGAGCAAAAAAGACAAACGTCCAGCTTTTGCTGCCACAGCAAAGGTGCCAGCGGGGAAAAGTAATGCTGGTTCTCACTGCCTCCTGGAACCCTTTCAAATGCCACAGACAATTTGGCCCTCTCTGCTTTCCTGCGGACTCCATCCTCAAAAGCACCTGTTTTCGCTTTCGGCAGCCTCCGGAGCAAAAAAGACAAACGTCCAGCTTTTGCTGCCACAGCAAAGGTGCCAGCGGGGAAAAGTAATGCTGGTTCTCACTGCCTCCTGGAACCTCTTCAAATGCCACAGACAATTTGGCCCTCTCTGCTTTCCTGCGGACTCCATCCTCAAAAGCACCTGTTTTCGCTTTCGGCAGCCTCCGGAGCAAAAAAGACAAACGTCCAGCTTTTGCTGCCACAGCAAAGGTGCCAGCGGGGAAAAGTAATGCTGGTTCTCACTGCCTCCTGGAACCCTTTCAAATGCCACAGACAATTTGGCCCTCTCTGCTTTCCTGCGGACTCCATCCTCAAAAGCACCTGTTTTCGCTTTCGGCAGCCTCCGGAGCAAAAAGACAAACGTCCAGCTTTTGCTGCCACAGCAAAGGTGCCAGCGGGGAAAAGTGATGCTGGTTCTCACTGCCTCCTGGAACCCTTTCAAATGCCCCAGACAATTTGGCCCTCTCTGCTTTTCTGCGGACTCCATCCTCAAAAGCACCTGTTTTCGCTTTCGGCAGCCTCCGGAGCAAAAAAGACAAACGTCCAGCTTTTGCTGCCACAACAAAGGTGCCAGCGGGGAAAAGTAATGCTGGTTCTCACTGCCTCCTGGAACCCTTTCAAATGCCCCAGACAATTTGGCCCTCTCTGCTTTCCTGCGGACTCCATCCTCAAAAGCACCTGTTTTCGCTTTCGGCAGCCTCCGGAGCAAAAAAGACAAACGTCCAGCTTTTGCTGCCACAGCAAAGGTGCCAGCGGGGAAAAGTAATGCTGGTTCTCACTGCCTCCTGGAACCCTTTCAAATGCCACAGACAATTTGGCCCTCTCTGCTTTCCTGCGGACTCCATCCTCAAAAGCACCTGTTTTCGCTTTCGGCAACCTCTGGAGCAAAAAAGACAAACGTCCAGCTTTTGCTGCCACAGCAAAGGTGCCAGCGGGGAAAAGTAATGCTGGTTCTCACTGCCTCCTGGAACCCTTTCAAATGCCACAGACAATTTGGCCCTCTCTGCTTTCCTGCGGACTCCATCCTCAAAAGCACCTGTTTTCGCTTTCGGCAGCCTCCGGAGGAAAAAAAGACAAACGTCCAGCTTTTGCTGCCACAGCAAAGGTGCCAGCGGGGAAAAGTAATGCTGGTTCTCACTGCCTCCTGGAACCCTTTCAAATGCCACAGACAATTTGGCCCTCTCTGCTTTCCTGCGGACTCCATCCTCAAAAGCAGCTGTTTTCGCTTTCGGCAGCCTCCGGAGCAAAAAAGACAAACGTCCAGCTTTTGCTGCCACAACAAAGGTGCCAGCGGGGAAAAGTAATGCTGGTTCTCACTGCCTCCTGGAACCCTTTCAAATGCCCCAGACAATTTGGCCCTCTCTGCTTTCCTGCGGACTCCATCCTCAAAAGCACCTGTTTTCGCTTTCGGCAGCCTCTGGAGCAAAAAGACAAACGTCCAGCTTTTGCTGCCACAGCAAAGGTGCCAGCAGGGAAAAGTAATGCTGGTTCTCACTACCTCCTTGAACCCTTTCAAATGCCACAGACAATTTGGCCCTCTCTGCTTTCCTGCGGACTCCATCCTCAAAAGCACCTGTTTTCGCTTTCGGCAACCTCCGGAGCAAAAAAGACAAACGTCCAGCTTTTGCTGCCACAGCAAAGGTGCCAGCGGGGAAAAGTAATGCTGGTTCTCACTGCCTCCTGGAACCTCTTCAAATGCCACAGACAATTTGGCCCTCTCTCCTTTCCTGCGGACTCCATCCTCAAAAGCACCTGTTTTCGCTTTTGGACTCCTCCGGAGCAAAAAAGACAAACGTCCAGCTTTTGCTGCCACAGCAAAGGTGCCAGCGGGGAAAAGTAATGCTGGTTCTCACTGCCTCCTGGAACCCTTTCAAATGCCACAGACAATTTGGCCCTCTCTGCTTTCCTGCGGACTCCATCCTCAAAAGCACCTGTTTTCGCTTTCGGCAGCCTCCGGAGCAAAAAAGACAAACGTCCAGCTTTTGCTGCCACAGCAAAGGTGCCAGCGGGGAAAAGTAATGCTGGTTCTCACTGCCTCCTGGAACCCTTTCAAATGCCACAGACAATTTGGCCCTCTCTGCTTTCCTGCGGACTCCATCCTCAAAAGAACCTGTTTTCGCTTTCGGCAGCCTCCGGAGCAAAAAAGACAAACGTCCAGCTTTTGCTGCCACAGCAAAGGTGCCAGCGGGGAAAAGTAATGCTGGTTCTCACTGCCTCCTGGAACCCTTTCAAATGCCACAGACAATTTGGCCCTCTCTGCTTTCCTGCGGACTCTATCCTCAAAAGCGCCTTTTTTCACTTTCGGCGCCCTCCGGTGGTAAAAAGACAAACGTCCAGCTTTTGCTGCCACAGCAAAGGTGCCAGCGGGGAAAAGTAATGCTGGTTCTCACTGCCTCCTGGAACTCTTTCAAATGCCACAGACAATTTGGCCCTCTCTGCTTTCCTGCGGACTCCATCCTCAAAAGCACCTATTTTCGCTTTCGCCAGCCTCCGGAGCAAAAAAGACAAACGTCCAGCTTTTGCTGCCACAGCAAAGGTGCCAGCGGGGAAAAGTAATGCTGGTTCTCACTGCCTCCTGGAACCCTTTCAAATGCCACAGACAATTTGGCCCTCTCTGCTTTCCTGCGGACTCCATCCTCAAAAGCACCTGTTTTCGCTTTCGGCAGCCTCCGGAGCAAAAAAGACAAACGTCCAGCTTTTGCTGCCACAGCAAAGGTGCCAGCGGGGAAAAGTAATGCTGGTTCTCACTGCCTCCTGGAACCCTTTCAAATGCCACAGACAATTTGGCCCTCTCTCCTTTCCTGCGGACTCCATCCTCAAAAGCACCTGTTTTCGCTTTCGGCAGCCTCCGGAGCAAAAAAGACAAACGTCCAGCTTTTGCTGCCACAGCAAAGGTGCCAGCGGGGAAAAGTAATGCTGGTTCTCACTGCCTCCTGGAACCCTTTCAAATGCCACAGACAATTTGGCCCTCTCTGCTTTCCTGCGGACTCCATCCTCAAAAGCACCTGTTTTCGCTTTCGGCAGCCTCCGGAGCAAAAAGACAAACGTCCAGCTTTTGCTGCCACAGCAAAGGTGCCAGCGGGGAAAAGTGATGCTGGTTCTCACTGCCTCCTGGAACCCTTTCAAATGCCCCAGACAATTTGGCCCTCTCTGCTTTCCTGCGGACTCCATCCTCAAAAGCACCTGTTTTCGCTTTCGGCAGCCTCCGGAGCAAAAAAGACAAACGTCCAGCTTTTGCTGCCACAACAAAGGTGCCAGCGGGGAAAAGTAATGCTGGTTCTCACTGCCTCCTGGAACCCTTTCAAATGCCCCAGACAATTTGGCCCTCTCTGCTTTCCTGCGGACTCCATCCTCAAAAGCACCTGTTTTCGCTTTCGGCAGCCTCCGGAGCAAAAAAGACAAACGTCCAGCTTTTGCTGCCACAGCAAAGGTGCCAGCGGGGAAAAGTAATGCTGGTTCTCACTACCTCCTTGAACCCTTTCAAATGCCCCAGACAATTTGGCCCTCTCTGCTTTCCTGCGGACTCCATCCTCAAAAGCACCTGTTTTCGCTTTCGGCAACCTCTGGAGCAAAAAAGACAAACGTCCAGCTTTTGCTGCCACAGCAAAGGTGCCAGCGGGGAAAAGTAATGCTGGTTCTCACTGCCTCCTGGAACCCTTTCAAATGCCACAGACAATTTGGCCCTCTCTGCTTTCCTGCGGACTCCATCCTCAAAAGCACCTGTTTTCGCTTTCGGCAGCCTCCGGAGGAAAAAAAGACAAACGTCCAGCTTTTGCTGCCACAGCAAAGGTGCCAGCGGGGAAAAGTAATGCTGGTTCTCAGTGCCTCCTGGAACCCTTTCAAATGCCACAGACAATTTGGCCCTCTCTGCTTTCCTGCGGACTCCATCCTCAAAAGCACCTGTTTTCGCTTTCGGCAGCCTCCGGAGCAAAAAAGACAAACGTCCAGCTTTTGCTGCCACAACAAAGGTGCCAGCGGGGAAAAGTAATGCTGGTTCTCACTGCCTCCTGGAACCCTTTCAAATGCCCCAGACAATTTGGCCCTCTCTGCTTTCCTGCGGACTCCATCCTCAAAAGCACCTGTTTTCGCTTTCGGCAGCCTCTGGAGCAAAAAGACAAACGTCCAGCTTTTGCTGCCACAGCAAAGGTGCCAGCAGGGAAAAGTAATGCTGGTTCTCACTACCTCCTTGAACCCTTTCAAATGCCACAGACAATTTGGCCCTCTCTGCTTTCCTGCGGACTCCATCCTCAAAAGCACCTGTTTTCGCTTTCGGCAACCTCCGGAGCAAAAAAGACAAACGTCCAGCTTTTGCTGCCACAGCAAAGGTGCCAGCGGGGAAAAGTAATGCTGGTTCTCACTGCCTCCTGGAACCCTTTCAAATGCCACAGACAATTTGGCCCTCTCTGCTTTCCTGCGGACTCCATCCTCAAAAGCACCTGTTTTCGCTTTCGGCAGCCTCCGGAGCAAAAAAGACAAACGTCCAGCTTTTGCTGCCACAACAAAGGTGCCAGCGGGGAAAAGTAATGCTGGTTCTCACTGCCTCCTGGAACCCTTTCAAATGCCCCAGACAATTTGGCCCTCTCTGCTTTCCTGCGGACTCCATCCTCAAAAGCACCTGTTTTCGCTTTCGGCAGCCTCCGGAGCAAAAAGACAAACGTCCAGCTTTTGCTGCCACAGCAAAGGTGCCAGCGGGGAAAAGTAATGCTGGTTCTCACTGCCTCCTGGAACCCTTTCAAATGCCACAGACAATTTGGCCCTCTCTGCTTTCCTGCGGACTCCATCCTCAAAAGCACCTGTTTTCGCTTTCGGCAGCCTCCGGAGCAAAAAAGACAAACGTCCAGCTTTTGCTGCCACAGCAAAGGTGCCAGCGGGGAAAAGTAATGCTGGTTCTCACTGCCTCCTGGAACCCTTTCAAATGCCACAGACAATTTGGCCCTCTCTGCTTTCCTGCGGACTCTATCCTCAAAAGCGCCTTTTTTCACTTTCGGCGCCCTCCGGTGGTAAAAAGACAAACGTCCAGCTTTTGCTGCCACAGCAAAGGTGCCAGCGGGGAAAAGTAATGCTGGTTCTCACTGCCTCCTGGAACCCTTTCAAATGCCACAGACAATTTGGCCCTCTCTGCTTTCCTGCGGACTCCATCCTCAAAAGCACCTATTTTCGCTTTCGGCAGCCTCCGGAGCAAAAAAGACAAACGTCCAGCTTTTGCTGCCACAGCAAAGGTGCCAGCGGGGAAAAGTAATGCTGGTTCTCACTGCCTCCTGGAACCCTTTCAAATGCCACAGACAATTTGGCCCTCTCTGCTTTCCTGCGGACTCTATTCTCAAAAGCGCCTTTTTTCACTTTCGGCGCCCTCCGGTCGTAAAAAGACAAATGTCCAGCTTTTGCTGCCACAGCAAAGGTGCCAGCGGGGAAAAGTAATGCTGGTTCTCACTGCCTCCTGGAACCCTTTCAAATGCCACAGACAATTTGGCCCTCTCTGCTTTCCTGCGGACTCCATCCTCAAAAGCACCTGTTTTCGCTTTCGCCAGCCTCCGGAGCAAAAAAGACAAACGTCCAGCTTTTGCTGCCACAGCAAAGGTGCCAGCGGGGAAAAGTAATGCTGGTTCTCACTGCCTCCTGGAACCTCTTCAAATGCCACAGACAATTTGGCCCTCTCTGCTTTCCTGCGGACTCCATCCTCAAAAGCACCTGTTTTCGCTTTCGGCAGCCTCCGGAGCAAAAAAGACAAACGTCCAGCTTTTGCTGCCACAGCAAAGGTGCCAGCGGGGAAAAGTAATGCTGGTTCTCACTGCCTCCTGGAACCCTTTCAAATGCCACAGACAATTTGGCCCTCTCTGCTTTCCTGCGGACTCCATCCTCAAAAGCACCTGTTTTCGCTTTCGGCAGACTCCGGAGCAAAAAAGACAAACGTCCAGCTTTTGCTGCCACAGCAAAGGTGCCAGCGGGGAAAAGTGATGCTGGTTCTCACTGCCTCCTGGAACCCTTTCAAATGCCCCAGACAATTTGGCCCTCTCTGCTTTTCTGCGGACTCCATCCTCAAAAGCACCTGTTTTCGCTTTCGGCAGCCTCCGGAGCAAAAAAGACAAACGTCCAGCTTTTGCTGCCACAACAAAGGTGCCAGCGGGGAAAAGTAATGCTGGTTCTCACTGCCTCCTGGAACCCTTTCAAATGCCACAGACAATTTGGCCCTCTCTGCTTTCCTGCGGACTTTATCCTCAAAAGCACCTGTTTTCGCTTTCGGCAGCCTCCGGAGCAAAAAAGACAAACGTCCAGCTTTTGCTGCCACAGCAAAGGTGCCAGCGGGGAAAAGTAATGCTGGTTCTCACTACCTCCCTGAACCCTTTCAAATGCCACAGACAATTTGGCCCTCTCTGCTTTCCTGCGGACTCCATCCTCAAAAGCACCTGTTTTCGCTTTCGGCAACCTCCGGAGCAAAAAAGACAAACGTCCAGCTTTTGCTGCCACAGCAAAGGTGCCAGCGGGGAAAAGTAATGCTGGTTCTCACTGCCTCCTGGAACCCTTTCAAATGCCACAGACAATTTGGCCCTCTCTGCTTTCCTGCGGACTCCATCCTCAAAAGCACCTGTTTTCGCTTTCGGCAGCCTCCGGAGGAAAAAAAGACAAACGTCCAGCTTTTGCTGCCACAGCAAAGGTGCCAGCGGGGAAAAGTAATGCTGGTTCTCACTGCCTCCTGGAACCCTTTCAAATGCCACAGACAATTTGGCCCTCTCTGCTTTCCTGCGGACTCCATCCTCAAAAGCACCTGTTTTCGCTTTCGGCAGCCTCCGGAGCAAAAAAGACAAACGTCCAGCTTTTGCTGCCACAACAAAGGTGCCAGCGGGGAAAAGTAATGCTGGTTCTCACTGCCTCCTGGAACCCTTTCAAATGCCACAGACAATTTGGCCCTCTCTGCTTTCCTGCGGACTCCATCCTCAAAAGCACCTGTTTTCGCTTTCGGCAGCCTCCGGAGCAAAAAGACAAACGTCCAGCTTTTGCTGCCACAGCAAAGGTGCCAGCGGGGAAAAGTAATGCTGGTTCTCACTGCCTCCTGGAACCCTTTCAAATGCCACAGACAATTTGGCCCTCTCTGCTTTCCTGCGGACTCCATCCTCAAAAGCACCTGTTTTCGCTTTCGGCAGCCTCCGGAGCAAAAAAGACAAACGTCCAGCTTTTGCTGCCACAGCAAAGGTGCCAGCGGGGAAAAGTAATGCTGGTTCTCACTGCCTCCTGGAACCCTTTCAAATGCCACAGACAATTTGGCCCTCTCTGCTTTCCTGCGGACTCCATCCTCAAAAGAACCTGTTTTCGCTTTCGGCAGCCTCCGGAGCAAAAAAGACAAACGTCCAGCTTTTGCTGCCACAGCAAAGGTGCCAGCGGGGAAAAGTAATGCTGGTTCTCACTGCCTCCTGGAACCCTTTCAAATGCCACAGACAATTTGGCCCTCTCTGCTTTCCTGCGGACTCTATCCTCAAAAGCGCCTTTTTTCACTTTCGGCGCCCTCCGGTGGTAAAAAGACAAACGTCCAGCTTTTGCTGCCACAGCAAAGGTGCCAGCGGGGAAAAGTAATGCTGGTTCTCACTGCCTCCTGGAACCCTTTCAAATGCCACAGACAATTTGGCCCTCTCTGCTTTCCTGCGGACTCCATCCTCAAAAGCACCTGTTTTCGCTTCCGGCAGCCTCCGGAGCAAAAAGACAAACGTCCAGCTTTTGCTGCCACAGCAAAGGTGCCAGCGGGGAAAAGTAATGCTGGTTCTCACTGCCTCCTGGAACCCTTTCAAATGCCACAGACAATTTGGCCCTCTCTGCTTTCCTGCGGACTCCATCCTCAAAAGCACCTGTTTTCGCTTTCGGCAGCCTCCGGAGCAAAAAAGACAAACGTCCAGCTTTTGCTGCCACAGCAAAGGTGCCAGCGGGGAAAAGTAATGCTGGTTCTCACTGCCTCCTGGAACCCTTTCAAATGCCACAGACAATTTGGCCCTCTCTGCTTTCCTGCGGACTCCATCCTCAAAAGAACCTGTTTTCGCTTTCGGCAGCCTCCGGAGCAAAAAAGACAAACGTCCAGCTTTTGCTGCCACAGCAAAGGTGCCAGCGGGGAAAAGTAATGCTGGTTCTCACTGCCTCCTGGAACCCTTTCAAATGCCACAGACAATTTGGCCCTCTCTGCTTTCCTGCGGACTCTATCCTCAAAAGCGCCTTTTTTCACTTTCGGCGCCCTCCGGTGGTAAAAAGACAAACGTCCAGCTTTTGCTGCCACAGCAAAGGTGCCAGCGGGGAAAAGTAATGCTGGTTCTCACTGCCTCCTGGAACTCTTTCAAATGCCACAGACAATTTGGCCCTCTCTGCTTTCCTGCGGACTCCATCCTCAAAAGCACCTATTTTCGCTTTCGGCAGACTCCGGAGCAAAAAAGACAAACGTCCAGCTTTTGCTGCCACAGCAAAGGTGCCAGCGGGGAAAAGTAATGCTGGTTCTCACTGCCTCCTGGAACCCTTTCAAATGCCACAGACAATTTGGCCCTCTCTGCTTTCCTGCGGACTCCATCCTCAAAAGCACCTGTTTTCGCTTTCGGCAGCCTCCGGAGCAAAAAAGACAAACGTCCAGCTTTTGCTGCCACAGCAAAGGTGCCAGCGAAGAAAAGTGATGCTGGTTCTCACTGCCTCCTGGAACTCTTTCAAATGCCACAGACAATTTGGCCCTCTCTGCTTTCCTGCGGACTCCATCCTCAAAAGCACCTGTTTTCGCTTTCGGCAGCCTCCGGAGCAAAAAAGACAAACGTCCAGCTTTTGCTGCCACAACAAAGGTGCCAGCGGGGAAAAGTAATGCTGGTTCTCACTGCCTCCTGGAACCCTTTCAAATGCCCCAGACAATTTGGCCCTCTCTGCTTTCCTGCGGACTCCATCCTCAAAAGCACCTGTTTTCGCTTTCGGCAGCCTCCGGAGCAAAAAAGACAAACGTCCAGCTTTTGCTGCCACAGCAAAGGTGCCAGCGGGGAAAAGTAATGCTGGTTCTCACTACCTCCTTGAACCCTTTCAAATGCCACAGACAATTTGGCCCTCTCTGCTTTCCTGCGGACTCCATCCTCAAAAGCACCTGTTTTCGCTTTCGGCAACCTCCGGAGCAAAAAAGACAAACGTCCAGCTTTTGCTGCCACAGCAAAGGTGCCAGCGGGGAAAAGTAATGCTGGTTCTCACTGCCTCCTGGAACCCTTTCAAATGCCACAGACAATTTGGCCCTCTCTGCTTTCCTGCGGACTCCATCCTCAAAAGCACCTGTTTTCGCTTTCGGCAGCCTCCGGAGCAAAAAAGACAAACGTCCAGCTTTTGCTGCCACAGCAAATGTGCCAGCGGGGAAAAGTAATGCTGGTTCTCACTGCCTCCTGGAACCCTTTCAAATGCCACAGACAATTTGGCCCTCTCTGCTTTCCTGCGGACTCCATCCTCAAAAGCACCTGTTTTCGCTTTCGGCAGCCTCCGGAGCAAAAAAGACAAACGTCCAGCTTTTGCTGCCACAACAAAGGTGCCAGCGGGGAAAAGTAATGCTGGTTCTCACTGCCTCCTGGAACCCTTTCAAATGCCACAGACAATTTGGCCCTCTCTGCTTTCCTGCGGACTCCATCCTCAAAAGCACCTGTTTTCGCTTTCGGCAGCCTCCGGAGCAAAAAGACAAACGTCCAGCTTTTGCTGCCACAGCAAAGGTGCCAGCGGGGAAAAGTAATGCTGGTTCTCACTACCTCCTTGAACCCTTTCAAATGCCACAGACAATTTGGCCCTCTCTGCTTTCCTGCGGACTCCATCCTCAAAAGCACCTGTTTTCGCTTTCGGCAACCTCCGGAGCAAAAAAGACAAACGTCCAGCTTTTGCTGCCACAGCAAAGGTGCCAGCGGGGAAAAGTAATGCTGGTTCTCACTGCCTCCTGGAACCCTTTCAAATGCCACAGACAATTTGGCCCTCTCTGCTTTCCTGCGGACTCCATCCTCAAAAGAACCTGTTTTCGCTTTCGGCAGCCTCCGGAGCAAAAAAGACAAACGTCCAGCTTTTGCTGCCACAGCAAAGGTGCCAGCGGGGAAAAGTAATGCTGGTTCTCACTGCCTCCTGGAACCCTTTCAAATGCCACAGACAATTTGGCCCTCTCTGCTTTCCTGCGGACTCCATCCTCAAAATCGCCTTTTTTCACTTTCGGCGCTCTCCGGTGGTAAAAAGACAAACGTCCAGCTTTTGCTGCCACAGCAAAGGTGCCAGCGGGGAAAAGTAATGCTGGTTCTCACTGCCTCCTGGAACCCTTTCAAATGCCACAGACAATTTGGCCCTCTCTGCTTTCCTGCGGACTCCATCCTCAAAAGCACCTGTTTTCGCTTTCGGCAGCCTCCGGAGCAAAAAAGACAAACGTCCAGCTTTTGCTGCCACAGCAAAGGTGCCAGCGGAGAAAAGTAATGCTGGTTCTCACTGCCTCCTGGAACCTCTTCAAATGCCCCAGACAATTTGGCCCTCTCTGCTTTCCTGCGGACTCCATCCTCAAAAGCACCTGTTTTCGCTTTCAGCAGCCTCCGGAGCAAAAAAGACAAACGTCCAGCTTTTGCTGCCACAGCAAAGGTGCCAGCGGGGAAAAGTAATGCTGGTTCTCACTGCCTCCTGGAACCCTTTCAAATGCCACAGACAATTTGGCCCTCTCTGCTTTCCTGCGGACTCCATCCTCAAAAGCACCTGTTTTCGCTTTCGGCAGCCTCCGGAGCAAAAAAGACAAACGTCCAGCTTTTGCTGCCACAGCAAAGGTGCCAGCGGGGAAAAGTGATGCTGGTTCTCACTGCCTCCTGGAACCCTTTCAAATGCCCCAGACAATTTGGCCCTCTCTGCTTTTCTGCGGACTCCATCCTCAAAAGCACCTGTTTTCGCTTTCGGCAGCCTCCGGAGCAAAAAAGACAAACGTCCAGCTTTTGCTGCCACAACAAAGGTGCCAGCGGGGAAAAGTAATGCTGGTTCTCACTGCCTCCTGGAACCCTTTCAAATGCCCCAGACAATTTGGCCCTCTCTGCTTTCCTGCGGACTCCATCCTCAAAAGCAGCTGTTTTCGCTTTGGGCAGCCTCCGGAGCAAAAAAGACAAACGTCCAGCTTTTGCTGCCACAGCAAAGGTGCCAGCGGGGAAAAGTAATGCTGGTTCTCACTACCTCCTTGAACCCTTTCAAATGCCACAGACAATTTGGTTCTCTCTGCTTTCCTGCGGACTCCATCCTCAAAAGCACCTGTTTTCGCTTTCGGCAACCTCCGGAGCAAAAAAGACAAACGTCCAGCTTTTGCTGCCACAGCAAAGGTGCCAGCGGGGAAAAGTAATGCTGGTTCTCACTGCCTCCTGGAACCCTTTCAAATGCCACAGACAATTTGGCCCTCTCTGCTTTCCTGCGGACTCCATCCTCAAAAGCACCTGTTTTCGCTTTCGGCAGCCTCCGGAGCAAAAAAGACAAACGTCCAGCTTTTGCTGCCACAGCAAAGGTGCCAGCGGGGAAAAGTAATGCTGGTTCTCACTGCCTCCTGGAACCTCTTCAAATGCCCCAGACAATTTGGCCCTCTCTGCTTTCCTGCGGACTCCATCCTCAAAAGCACCTGTTTTCGCTTTTGGCAACCTCCGGAGCAAAAAAGACAAACGTCCAGCTTTTGCTGCCACAGCAAAGGTGCCAGCGGGGAAAAGTAATGCTGGTTCTCACTGCCTCCTGGAACCCTTTCAAATGCCCCAGACAATTTGGCCCTCTCTGCTTTCCTGCGGACTCCATCCTCAAAAGCAGCTGTTTTCGCTTTCGGCAGCCTCCGGAGCAAAAAAGACAAACGTCCAGCTTTTGCTGCCACAGCAAAGGTGCCAGCGGGGAAAAGTAATGCTGGTTCTCACTGCCTCCTGGAACCCTTTCAAATGCCACAGACAATTTGGCCCTCTCTGCTTTCCTGCGGACTCTATCCTCAAAAGCGCCTTTTTTCACTTTCGGCGCCCTCCGGTGGTAAAAAGACAAACGTCCAGCTTTTGCTGCCACAGCAAAGGTGCCAGCGGGGAAAAGTAATGCTGGTTCTCACTGCCTCCTGGAACTCTTTCAAATGCCACAGACAATTTGGCCCTCTCTGCTTTCCTGCGGACTCCATCCTCAAAAGCACCTATTTTCGCTTTCGGCAGCCTCCGGAGCAAAAAAGACAAACGTCCAGCTTTTGCTGCCACAGCAAAGGTGCCAGCGGGGAAAAGTAATGCTGGTTCTCACTGCCTCCTGGAACCCTTTCAAATGCCACAGACAATTTGGCCCTCTCTGCTTTCCTGCGGACTCCATCCTCAAAAGCACCTGTTTTCGCTTTCGGCAGCCTCCGGAGCAAAAAAGACAAACGTCCAGCTTTTGCTGCCACAGCAAAGGTGCCAGCGGGGAAAAGTAATGCTGGTTCTCACTGCCTCCTGGAACCCTTTCAAATGCCACAGACAATTTGGCCCTCTCTGCTTTCCTGCGGACTCCATCCTCAAAAGAACCTGTTTTCGCTTTCGGCAGCCTCCGGAGCAAAAAAGACAAACGTCCAGCTTTTGCTGCCACAGCAAAGGTGCCAGCGGGGAAAAGTAATGCTGGTTCTCACTGCCTTCTGGAACCTCTTCAAATGCCCCAGACAATTTGGCCCTCTCTGCTTTCCTGCGGACTCCATCCTCAAAAGCACCTATTTTTGCTTTCGGCGGCCTCCGGAGCAAAAAAGACAAACGTCCAGCTTTTGCTGCCACAGCAAAGGTGCCAGCGGGGAAAAGTAATGCTGGTTCTCACTGCCTCCTGGAACTCCTTCAAATGCCACAGACAATTTGGCCCTCTCTGCTTTCCTGCGGACTCCATCCTCAAAAGCACCTGTTTTCGCTTTCGGCAACCTCCGGAGCAAAAAAGACAAACGTCCAGCTTTTGCTGCCACAGCAAAGGTGCCAGCGGGGAAAAGTAATGCTGGTTCTCACTGCCTCATGGAACCCTTTCAAATGCCACAGACAATTTGGCCCTCTCTGCTTTCCTGTGGACTCCATCCTCAAAAGCACCTGTTTTCGCTTTCGGCAGCCTCCGGAGCAAAAAAGACAAACGTCCAGCTTTTGCTGCCACAGCAAAGGTGCCAGCGGGGAAAAGTAATGCTGGTTCTCACTGCCTCCTGGAACCTCTTCAAATGCCACAGACAATTTGGCCCTCTCTGCTTTCCTGCGGACTCCATCCTCAAAAGCACCTGTTTTCGCTTTTGGCAACCTCCGGAGCAAAAAAGACAAACGTCCAGCTTTTGCTGCCACAGCAAAGGTGCCAGCGGGGAAAAGTAATGCTGGTTCTCACTGCCTCCTGGAACCCTTTCAAATGCCCCAGACAATTTGGCCCTCTCTGCTTTCCTGCGGACTCCATCCTCAAAAGCACCTGTTTTCGCTTTCGGCAGCCTCCGGAGCAAAAAAGACAAACGTCCAGCTTTTGCTGCCACAGCAAAGGTGCCAGCGGGGAAAAGTAATGCTGGTTCTCACTGCCTCCTGGAACCCTTTCAAATGCCCCAGACAATTAAGCCCTCTCTGCTTTCCTGCGGACTCCATCCTCAAAAGCGCCTTTTTTCACTTTCGGCGCCCTCCGGTGGTAAAAAGACAAACGTCCAGCTTTTGCTGCCACAGCAAAGGTGCCAGCGGGGAAAAGTGATGCTGGTTCTCACTGCCTCCTGGAACTCTTTCAAATGCCCCAGACAATTTGGCCCTCTCTGCTTTCCTGCGGACTCCATCCTCAAAAGCACCTATTTTCGCTTTCGGCAGCCTCCGGAGCAAAAAAACAAACGTCCAGCTTTTGCTGCCACAGCAAAGGTGCCAGCGGGGAAAAGTGATGCTGGTTCTCACTGCCTCCTGGAACCCTTTCAAATGCCACAGACAATTTGGCCCTCTCTGCTTTCCTGTGGACTCCATCCTCAAAAGCACCTGTTTTCGCTTTCGGCAGCCTCCGGAGCAAAAAAGACAAACGTCCAGCTTTTGCTGCCACAGCAAAGGTGCCAGCGGGGAAAAGTAATGCTGGTTCTCACTGCCTCTTGGAACCCTTTCAAATGCCCCTGACAATTTGGCCCTCTCTGCTTTCCTGCGGACTCCATCCTCAAAAGCACCTGTTTTCGCTTTCGGCAGCCTCCGGAGCAAAAAAGACCAACGTCCAGCTTTTGCTGCCACAGCAAAGGTGCCAGCGGGGAAAAGTAATGCTGGTTCTCACTGCCTCCTGGAACCCTTTCAAATGCCACAGACAATTTGGCCCTCTCTGCTTTCCTGCGGACTCCATCCTCAAAAGCACCTGTTTTCGCTTTCGGCAGCCTCCGGAGCAAAAAAGACAAACGTCCAGCTTTTGCTGCCACAGCAAAGGTGCCAGCGGGGAAAAGTAATGCTGGTTCTCACTGCCTCCTGGAACCTCTTCAAATGCCCCAGACAATTTGGCCCTCTCTGCTTTCCTGCGGACTCCATCCTCAAAAGCACCTGTATTCGCTTTCGGCAGCGTCCGGAGCAAAAAAGACAAACGTCCAGCTTTTGCTGCCACAGCAAAGGTGCCAGCAGGGAAAAGTAATGCTGGTTCTCACTGCCTCTTGGAACTCCTTCAAATGCCACAGACAATTTGGCCCTCTCTGCTTTCCTGCGGACTCCATCCTCAAAAGCACCTGTTTTCGCTTTCGGCAACCTCCAGAGCAAAAAAGACAAACGTCCAGCTTTTGCTGCCACAGCAAAGGTGCCAGCGGGGAAAAGTAATGCTGGTTCTCACTGCCTCCTGGAACCCTTTCAAATGCCACAGACAATTTGGCCCTCTCTGCTTTCCTGTGGACTCCATCCTCAAAAGCACCTGTTTTCGCTTTCGGCAGCCTCCGGAGCAAAAAAGACAAACGTCCAGCTTTTGCTGCCACAGCAAAGGTGCCAGCGGGGAAAAGTAATGCTGGTTCTCACTGCCTCCTGGAACCTCTTCAAATGCCCCAGACAATTTGGCCCTCTCTGCTTTCCTGCGGACTCCATCCTCAAAAGCACCTGTTTTCGCTTTTGGCAACCTCCGGAGCAAAAAAGACAAACGTCCAGCTTTTGCTGCCACAGCAAAGGTGCCAGCGGGGAAAAGTAATGCTGGTTCTCACTGCCTCCTGGAACCCTTTCAAATGCCCCAGACAATTTGGCCCTCTCTGCTTTCCTGCGGACTCCATCCTCAAAAGCACCTGTTTTCGCTTTCGGCAGCCTCCGGAGCAAAAAAGACAAACGTCCAGCTTTTGCTGCCACAGCAAAGGTGCCAGCGGGGAAAAGTAATGCTGGTTCTCACTGCCTCCTGGAACCCTTTCAAATGCCCCAGACAATTAAGCCCTCTCTGCTTTCCTGCGGACTCCATCCTCAAAAGCGCCTTTTTTCACTTTCGGCAGCCTCCGGAGCAAAAAAGACAAACGTCCAGCTTTTGCTGCCACAGCAAAGGTGCCAGCGGGGAAAAGTAATGCTGGTTCTCACTGCCTCCTGGAACCCTTTCAAATGCCCCAGACAATTTGGCCCTCTCTGCTTTCCTGCGGACTCCATCCTCAAAAGCACCTGTTTTCGCTTTCGGCAGCCTCCGGAGCAAAAAAGACAAACGTCCAGCTTTTGCTGCCACAGCAAAGGTGCCAGCGGGGAAAAGTAATGCTGGTTCTCACTGCCTCCTGGAACCTGTTCAAATGCCCCAGACAATTTGGCCCTCTCTGCTTTCCTGCGGACTCCATCCTCAAAAGCACCTGTTTTCGCTTTTGGCAGCCTCCGGAGCAAAAAAGACAAACGTCCAGCTTTTGCTGCCACAGCAAAGGTGCCAGCGGGGAAAAGTAATGCTGGTTCTCACTGCCTCCTGGAACCCTTTCAAATGCCACAGACAATTTGGCCCTCTCTGCTTTCCTGCGGACTCCATCCTCAAAAGCACCTGTTTTCGCTTTCGGCAGCCTCCGGAGCAAAAAAGACAAACGTCCAGCTTTTGCTGCCACAGCAAAGGTGCCAGCGGAGAAAAGTAATGCTGGTTCTCACTGCCTCCTGGAACCTCATCAAATGCCACAGACAATTTGGCCCTCTCTGCTTTCCTGCGGACTCCATCCTCAAAAGCACCTGTTTTCACTTTCGGCAGCCTCCGGAGCAAAAAAGACAAACGTCCAGCTTTTGCTGCCACAGCAAAGGTGCCAGCGGGGAAAAGTAATGCTGGTTCTCACTGCCTCCTGGAACCCTTTCAAATGCCCCAGACAATTTGGCCCTCTCTGCTTTCCTGCGGACTCCATCCTCAAAAGCACCTGTTTTCGCTTTCGGCAGCCTCCATTGCAAAAAATACAAACGTCCAGCTTTTGCTGCCACAGCAAAGGTGCCAGCGGGGAAAAGTGATGCTGGTTCTCACTGCCTCCTGGAACCCTTTCAAATGCCACAGACAATTTGGCCCTCTCTGCTTTCCTGTGGACTCCATCCTCAAAAGCACCTGTTTTCGCTTTCGGCAGCCTCCGGAGCAAAAAAGACAAACGTCCAGCTTTTGCTGCCACAGCAAAGGTGCCAGCGGGGAAAAGTAATGCTGGTTCTCACTGCCTCTTGGAACCCTTTCAAATGCCCCTGACAATTTGGCCCTCTCTGCTTTCCTGCGGACTCCATCCTCAAAAGCACCTGTTTTCGCTTTCGGCAGCCTCCATTGCAAAAAATACAAACGTCCAGCTTTTGCTGCCACAGCAAAGGTGCCAGCGGGGAAAAGTGATGCTGGTTCTCACTGCCTCCTGGAACCCTTTCAAATGCCACAGACAATTTGGCCCTCTCTGCTTTCCTGTGGACTCCATCCTCAAAAGCACCTGTTTTCGCTTTCGGCAGCCTCCGGAGCAAAAAAGACAAACGTCCAGCTTTTGCTGCCACAGCAAAGGTGCCAGCGGGGAAAAGTAATGCTGGTTCTCACTGCCTCTTGGAACCCTTTCAAATGCCCCAGACAATTTGGCCCTCTCTGCTTTCCTGCGGACTCCATCCTCAAAAGCACCTGTTTTCGCTTTCGGCAGCCTCCGGAGCAAAAAAGACCAACGTCCAGCTTTTGCTGCCACAGCAAAGGTGCCAGCGGGGAAAAGTAATGCTGGTTCTCACTGCCTCCTGGAACCCTTTCAAATGCCACAGACAATTTGGCCCTCTCTGCTTTCCTGCGGACTCCATCCTCAAAAGCACCTGTTTTCGCTTTCGGCAGCCTCCGGAGCAAAAAAGACAAACGTCCAGCTTTTGCTGCCACAGCAAAGGTGCCAGCGGGGAAAAGTAATGCTGGTTCTCACTGCCTCCTGGAACCTCTTCAAATGCCCCAGACAATTTGGCCCTCTCTGCTTTCCTGCGGACTCCATCCTCAAAAGCACCTGTTTTCGCTTTCGGCAACCTCCAGAGCAAAAAAGACAAACGTCCAGCTTTTGCTGCCACAGCAAAGGTGCCAGCGGGGAAAAGTAATGCTGGTTCTCACTGCCTCCTGGAACCCTTTCAAATGCCACAGACAATTTGGCCCTCTCTGCTTTCCTGTGGACTCCATCCTCAAAAGCACCTGTTTTCGCTTTCGGCAGCCTCCGGAGCAAAAAAGACAAACGTCCAGCTTTTGCTGCCACAGCAAAGGTGCCAGCGGGGAAAAGTAATGCTGGTTCTCACTGCCTCCTGGAACCTCTTCAAATGCCCCAGACAATTTGGCCCTCTCTGCTTTCCTGCGGACTCCATCCTCAAAAGCACCTGTTTTCGCTTTTGGCAACCTCCGGAGCAAAAAAGACAAACGTCCAGCTTTTGCTGCCACAGCAAAGGTGCCAGCGGGGAAAAGTAATGCTGGTTCTCACTGCCTCCTGGAACCCTTTCAAATGCCCCAGACAATTTGGCCCTCTCTGCTTTCCTGCGGACTCCATCCTCAAAAGCACCTGTTTTCGCTTTCGGCAGCCTCCGGAGCAAAAAAGACAAACGTCCAGCTTTTGCTGCCACAGCAAAGGTGCCAGCGGGGAAAAGTAATGCTGGTTCTCACTGCCTCCTGGAACCCTTTCAAATGCCCCAGACAATTAAGCCCTCTCTGCTTTCCTGCGGACTCCATCCTCAAAAGCGCCTTTTTTCACTTTCGGCACCCTCCGGTCGTAAAAAGACAAACGTCCAGCTTTTGCTGCCACAGCAAAGGTGCCAGCGGGGAAAAGTGATGCTGGTTCTCACTGCCTCCTGGAACTCTTTCAAATGCCCCAGACAATTTGGCCCTCTCTGCTTTCCTGCGGACTCCATCCTCAAAAGCACCTGTTTTCGCTTTCGGCAGCCTCCGGAGCAAAAAAGACAAACGTCCAGCTTTTGCTGCCACAGCAAAGGTGCCAGCGGGGAAAAGTGATGCTGGTTCTCACTGCCTCCTGGAACCCTTTCAAATGCCACAGACAATTTGGCCCTCTCTGCTTTCCTGTGGACTCCATCCTCAAAAGCACCTGTTTTCGCTTTCGGCAGCCTCCGGAGCCAAAAAGACAAACGTCCAGCTTTTGCTGCCACAGCAAAGGTGCCAGCGGGGAAAAGTAATGCTGGTTCTCACTGCCTCCTGGAACCCTTTCAAATGCCCCAGACAATTTGGCCCTCTCTGCTTTCCTGCGGACTCCATCCTCAAAAGCACCTGTTTTCGCTTTCGGCAGCCTCCGGAGCAAAAAAGACAAACGTCCAGCTTTTGCTGCCACAGCAAAGGTGCCAGCGGGGAAAAGTAATGCTGGTTCTCACTGCCTCCTGGAACCTGTTCAAATGCCCCAGACAATTTGGCCCTCTCTGCTTTCCTGCGGACTCCATCCTCAAAAGCACCTGTTTTCGCTTTTGGCAGCCTCCGGAGCAAAAAAGACAAACGTCCAGCTTTTGCTGCCACAGCAAAGGTGCCAGCGGGGAAAAGTAATGCTGGTTCTCACTGCCTCCTGGAACCCTTTCAAATGCCACAGACAATTTGGCCCTCTCTGCTTTCCTGCGGACTCCATCCTCAAAAGCACCTGTTTTCGCTTTCGGCAGCCTCCGGAGCAAAAAAGACAAACGTCCAGCTTTTGCTGCCACAGCAAAGGTGCCAGCGGAGAAAAGTAATGCTGGTTCTCACTGCCTCCTGGAACCTCATCAAATGCCACAGACAATTTGGCCCTCTCTGCTTTCCTGCGGACTCCATCCTCAAAAGCACCTGTTTTCACTTTCGGCAGCCTCCGGAGCAAAAAAGACAAACGTCCAGCTTTTGCTGCCACAGCAAAGGTGCCAGCGGGGAAAAGTAATGCTGGTTCTCACTGCCTCCTGGAACCCTTTCAAATGCCCCAGACAATTTGGCCCTCTCTGCTTTCCTGCGGACTCCATCCTCAAAAGCACCTGTTTTCGCTTTCGGCAGCCTCCATTGCAAAAAATACAAACGTCCAGCTTTTGCTGCCACAGCAAAGGTGCCAGCGGGGAAAAGTAATGCTGGTTCTCACTGCCTCCTGGAACCCTTTCAAATGCCACAGACAATTTGGCCCTCTCTGCTTTCCTGCGGACTCCATCCTCAAAAGCACCTGTTTTCGCTTTCGGCAGCCTCCGGAGCAAAAAAGACAAACGTCCAGCTTTTGCTGCCACAGCAAAGGTGCCAGCAGGGAAAAGTAATGCTGGTTCTCACTGCCTCCTGGAACTCCTTCAAATGCCACAGACAATTTGGCCCTCCCTGCTTTCCTGCGGACTCCATCCTCAAAAGCACCTGTTTTCGCTTTCGGCAACCTCCGGAGCAAAAAAGACAAACGTCCAGCTTTTGCTGCCACAGCAAAGGTGCCAGCGGGGAAAAGTAATGCTGGTTCTCACTGCCTCCTGGAACCCTTTCAAATGCCACAGACAATTTGGCCCTCTCTGCTTTCCTGTGGACTCCATCCTCAAAAGCACCTGTTTTCGCTTTCGGCAGCCTCCGGAGCAAAAAAGACAAACGTCCAGCTTTTGCTGCCACAGCAAAGGTGCCAGCGGGGAAAAGTAATGCTGGTTCTCACTGCCTCCTGGAACCTCTTCAAATGCCCCAGACAATTTGGCCCTCTCTGCTTTCCTGCGGACTCCATCCTCAAAAGCACCTGTTTTCGCTTTTGGCAACCTCCGGAGCAAAAAAGACAAACTTCCAGCTTTTGCTGCCACAGCAAAGGTGCCAGCGGGGAAAAGTGATGCTGGTTCTCACTGCCTCCTGGAACTCTATCAAATGCCACAGACAATTTGGCCCTCTCTGCTTTCCTGCGGACTCCATCCTCAAAAGCACCTATTTTCGCTTTCGGCAGCCTCTGGAGCAAAAAAGACAAACGTCCAGCTTTTGCTGCCACAGCAAAGGTGCCAGCGGGGAAAAGTGATGCTGGTTCTCACTGCCTCCTGGAACCCTTTCAAATGCCACAGACAATTTGGCCCTCTCTGCTTTCCTGTGGACTCCATCCTCAAAAGCACCTGTTTTCGCTTTCGGCAGCCTCCGGAGCAAAAAAGACAAACGTCCAGCTTTCGCTGCCACAGCAAAGGTGCCAGCGGGGAAAAGTAATGCTGGTTCTCACTGCCTCCTGGAACCCTTTCAAATGCCACAGACAATTTGGCCCTCTCTGCTTTCCTGCGGACTCCATCCTCAAAAGCACCTGTTTTCGCTTTCGGCAGCCTCCGGAGCAAAAAAGACAAACGTCCAGCTTTTGCTGCCACAGCAAAGGTGCCAGCGGGGAAAAGTAATGCTGGTTCTCACTGCCTCCTGGAACCCTTTCAAATGCCACAGCCAATTTGGCCCTCTCTGCTTTCCTGCGGACTCCATCCTCAAAAGCACCTGTTTTCGCTTTCGGCAGCCTCCGGAGCAAAAAAGACAAACGTCCAGCTTTTGCTGCCACAGCAAAGGTGCCAGCGGGGAAAAGTAATGCTGGTTCTCACTGCCTCCTGGAACCCTTTCAAATGCCACAGACAATTTGGCCCTCTCTGCTTTCCTGCGGACTCCATCCTCAAAAGAACCTGTTTTCGCTTTCGGCAGCCTCCGGAGCAAAAAAGACAAACGTCCAGCTTTTGCTGCCACAGCAAAGGTGCCAGCGGGGAAAAGTAATGCTGGTTCTCACTGCCTCCTGGAACCCTTTCAAATGCCACAGACAATTTGGCCCTCTCTGCTTTCCTGCGGACTCTATTCTCAAAAGCGCCTTTTTTCACTTTCGGCGCCCTCCGGTCGTAAAAAGACAAACGTCCAGCTTTTGCTGCCACAGCAAAGGTGCCAGCGGGGAAAAGTAATGCTGGTTCTCACTGCCTCCTGGAACCCTTCAAATGCCACAGACAATTTGGCCCTCTCTGCTTTCCTGCGGACTCCATCCTCAAAAGCACCTGTTTTCGCTTTCGGCAGCCTCCGGAGCAAAAAAGACAAACGTCCAGCTTTTGCTGCCACAGCAAAGGTGCCAGCGGGGAAAAGTAATGCTGGTTCTCACTGCCTCCTGGAACCTCTTCAAATGCCCCAGACAATTTGGCCCTCTCTGCTTTCCTGCGGACTCCATCCTCAAAAGCACCTGTTTTCGCTTTCGGCAGCCTCCGGAGCAAAAAAGACAAACGTCCAGCTTTTGCTGCCACAGCAAAGGTGCCAGCGGGGAAAAGTAATGCTGGTTCTCACTGCCTCCTGGAACCCTTTCAAATGCCACAGACAATTTGGCCCTCTCTGCTTTCCTGCGGACTCCATCCTCAAAAGCACCTGTTTTCGCTTTCGGCAGCCTCCGGAGCAAAAAAGACAAACGTCCAGCTTTTGCTGCCACAGCAAAGGTGCCAGCGGGGAAAAGTGATGCTGGTTCTCACTGCCTCCTGGAACCCTTTCAAATGCCCCAGACAATTTGGCCCTCTCTGCTTTTCTGCGGACTCCATCCTCAAAAGCACCTGTTTTCGCTTTCGGCAGCCTCCGGAGCAAAAAAGACAAACGTCCAGCTTTTGCTGCCACAACAAAGGTGCCAGCGGGGAAAAGTAATGCTGGTTCTCACTGCCTCCTGGAACCCTTTCAAATGCCACAGACAATTTGGCCCTCTCTGCTTTCCTGCGGACTCCATCCTCAAAAGCAGCTGTTTTCGCTTTGGGCAGCCTCCGGAGCAAAAAAGACAAACGTCTAGCTTTTGCTGCCACAGCAAAGGTGCCAGCGGGGAAAAGTAATGCTGGTTCTCACTACCTCCTTGAACCCTTTCAAATGCCACAGACAATTTGGCCCTCTCTGCTTTCCTGCGGACTCCATCCTCAAAAGCACCTGTTTTCGCTTTCGGCAACCTCCGGAGCAAAAAAGACAAACGTCCAGCTTTTGCTGCCACAGCAAAGGTGCCAGCGGGGAAAAGTAATGCTGGTTCTCACTGCCTCCTGGAACCCTTTCAAATGCCACAGACAATTTGGCCCTCTCTGCTTTCCTGCGGACTCCATCCTCAAAAGCACCTGTTTTCGCTTTCGGCAGCCTCCGGAGCAAAAAAGACAAACGTCCAGCTTTTGCTGCCACAGCAAAGGTGCCAGCGGGGAAAAGTAATGCTGGTTCTCACTGCCTCCTGGAACCTCTTCAAATGCCCCAGACAATTTGGCCCTCTCTGCTTTCCTGCGGACTCCATCCTCAAAAGCACCTGTTTTCGCTTTTGGCAACCTCCGGAGCAAAAAAGACAAACGTCCAGCTTTGCTGCCACAGCAAAGGTGCCAGCGGGGAAAAGTAATGCTGGTTCTCACTGCCTCCTGGAACCCTTTCAAATGCCACAGACAATTTGGCCCTCTCTGCTTTCCTGCGGACTCCATCCTCAAAAGCACCTGTTTTCGCTTTCGGCAGCCTCCGGAGCAAAAAAGACAAACGTCCAGCTTTTGCTGCCACAGCAAAGGTGCCAGCGGGGAAAAGTAATGCTGGTTCTCACTGCCTCCTGGAACCCTTTCAAATGCCACAGACAATTTGGCCCTCTCTGCTTTCCTGCGGACTCTATCCTCAAAAGCGCCTTTTTTCACTTTCGGCGCCCTCCGGTGGTAAAAAGACAAACGTCCAGCTTTTGCTGCCACAGCAAAGGTGCCAGCGGGGAAAAGTAATGCTGGTTCTCACTGCCTCCTGGAACTCTTTCAATGCCACAGACAATTTGGCCCTCTCTGCTTTCCTGCGGACTCCATCCTCAAAAGCACCTATTTTCGCTTTCGGCAGCCTCCGGAGCAAAAAAGACAAACGTCCAGCTTTTGCTGCCACAGCAAAGGTGCCAGCGGGGAAAAGTAATGCTGGTTCTCACTGCCTCCTGGAACCCTTTCAAATGCCACAGACAATTTGGCCCTCTCTGCTTTCCTGCGGACTCCATCCTCAAAAGAACCTATTTTTGCTTTCGGCGCCCTCCGGAGCAAAAAAGACAAACGTCCAGCTTTTGCTGCCACAGCAAAGGTACCAGCGGGGAAAAGTAATGCTGGTTCTCACTGCCTCCTGGAACCTCTTCAAATGCCCCAGACAATTTGGCCCTCTCTGCTTTCCTGCGGACTCCATCCTCAAAAGCACCTGTTTTCACTTTCGGCAGCCTCCGGAGCAAAAAAGACAAACGTCCAGCTTTTGCTGCCACAGCAAAGGTGCCAGCGGGGAAAAGTAATGCTGGTTCTCACTGCCTCCTGGAACCCTTTCAAATGCCCCAGACAATTTGGCCCTCTCTGCTTTCCTGCGGACTCCATCCTCAAAAGCACCTGTTTTCGCTTTCGGCAGCCTCCATTGCAAAAAATACAAACATCCAGCTTTTGCTGCCACAGCAAAGGTGCCAGCGGGGAAAAGTAATGCTGGTTCTCACTGCCTTCTGGAACCTCTTCAAATGCCCCAGACAATTTGGCCCTCTCTGCTTTCCTGCGGACTCCATCCTCAAAAGCACCTATTTTTGCTTTCGGCGCCCTCCGGAGCAAAAAAGACAAACGTCCAGCTTTTGCTGCCACAGCAAAGGTGCCAGCGGGGAAAAGTAATGCTGGTTCTCACTGCCTCCTGGAACTCCTTCAAATGCCACAGACAATTTGGTCCTCTCTGCTTTCCTGCGGACTCCATCCTCAAAAGCACCTGTTTTCGCTTTCGGCAACCTCCGGAGCAAAAAAGACAAACGTCCAGCTTTTGCTGCCACAGCAAAGGTGCCAGCGGGGAAAAGTAATGCTGGTTCTCACTGCCTCATGGAACCCTTTCAAATGCCACAGACAATTTGGCCCTCTCTGCTTTCCTGTGGACTCCATCCTCAAAAGCACCTGTTTTCGCTTTCGGCAGCCTCCGGAGCAAAAAAGACAAACGTCCAGCTTTTGCTGCCACAGCAAAGGTGCCAGCGGGGAAAAGTAATGCTGGTTCTCACTGCCTCCTGGAACCTCTTCAAATGCCCCAGACAATTTGGCCCTCTCTGCTTTCCTGCGGACTCCATCCTCAAAAGCACCTGTTTTCGCTTTTGGCAACCTCCGGAGCAAAAAAGACAAACGTCCAGCTTTTGCTGCCACAGCAAAGGTGCCAGCGGGGAAAAGTAATGCTGGTTCTCACTGCCTCCTGGAACCCTTTCAAATGCCCCAGACAATTTGGCCCTCTCTGCTTTCCTGCGGACTCCATCCTCAAAAGCACCTGTTTTCGCTTTCGGCAGCCTCCGGAGCAAAAAAGACAAACGTCCAGCTTTTGCTGCCACAGCAAAGGTGCCAGCGGGGAAAAGTAATGCTGGTTCTCACTGCCTCCTGGAACCCTTTCAAATACCCCAGACAATTAAGCCCTCTCTGCTTTCCTGCGGACTCCATCCTCAAAAGCGCCTTTTTTCACTTTCGGCGCCCTCCGGTCGTAAAAAGACAAACGTCCAGCTTTTGCTGCCACAGCAAAGGTGCCAGCGGGGAAAAGTGATGCTGGTTCTCACTGCCTCCTGGAACTCTTTCAAATGCCCCAGACAATTTGGCCCTCTCTGCTTTCCTGCGGACTCCATCCTCAAAAGCACCTGTTTTCGCTTTCGGCAGCCTCCGGAGCAAAAAAGACAAACGTCCAGCTTTTGCTGCCACAGCAAAGGTGCCAGCGGGGAAAAGTAATGCTGGTTCTCACTGCCTCCTGGAACCCTTTCAAATGCCACAGACAATTTGGCCCTCTCTGCTTTCCTGTGGACTCCATCCTCAAAAGCACCTGTTTTCGCTTTCGGCAGCCTCCGGAGCAAAAAAGACAAACGTCCAGCTTTTGCTGCCACAGCAAAGGTGCCAGCGGGGAAAAGTAATGCTGGTTCTCACTGCCTCCTGGAACCCTTTCAAATGCCCCAGACAATTTGGCCCTCTCTGCTTTCCTGCGGACTCCATCCTCAAAAGCACCTGTTTTCGCTTTCGGCAGCCTCCGGAGCAAAAAAGACAAACGTCCAGCTTTTGCTGCCACAGCAAAGGTGCCAGCGGGGAAAAGTAATGCTGGTTCTCACTGCCTCCTGGAACCTGTTCAAATGCCCCAGACAATTTGGCCCTCTCTGCTTTCCTGCGGACTCCATCCTCAAAAGCACCTGTTTTCGCTTTCGGCAGCCTCCGGAGCAAAAAAGACAAACGTCCAGCTTTTGCTGCCACAGCAAAGGTGCCAGCGGGGAAAAGTAATGCTGGTTCTCACTGCCTCCTGGAACCCTTTCAAATGCCACAGACAATTTGGCCCTCTCTGCTTTCCTGCGGACTCCATCCTCAAAAGCACCTGTTTTCGCTTTCGGCAGCCTCCGGAGCAAAAAAGACAAACGTCCAGCTTTTGCTGCCACAGCAAAGGTGCCAGCGGAGAAAAGTAATGCTGGTTCTCACTGCCTCCTGGAACTCCTTCAAATGCCACAGACAATTTGGCCCTCCCTGCTTTCCTGCGGACTCCATCCTCAAAAGCACCTATTTTCGCTTTCGGCAGCCTCCGGAGCAAAAAAGACAAACGTCCAGCTTTTGCTGCCACAGCAAAGGTGCCAGCGGGGAAAAGTGATGCTGGTTCTCACTGCCTCCTGGAACCCTTTCAAATGCCACAGACAATTTGGCCCTCTCTGCTTTCCTGTGGACTCCATCCTCAAAGCACCTGTTTTCGCTTTCAGCAGCCTCTGGAGCAAAAAAGACAAACGTCCAGCTTTCGCTGCCACAGCAAAGGTGCCAGCGGGGAAAAGTAATGCTGGTTCTCACTGCCTCCTGGAACCCTTTCAAATGCCACAGACAATTTGGCCCTCTCTGCTTTCCTGCGGACTCCATCCTCAAAAGCACCTGTTTTCGCTTTCGGCAGCCTCCGGAGCAAAAAAGACAAACGTCCAGCTTTTGCTGCCACAGCAAAGGTGCCAGCGGGGAAAAGTAATGCTGGTTCTCACTGCCTCCTGGAACCCTTTCAAATGCCACAGACAATTTGGCCCTCTCTGCTTTCCTGCGGACTCCATCCTCAAAAGAACCTATTTTCCCTTTCGGCGCCCTCCGGAGCAAAAAAGACAAACGTCCAGCTTTTGCTGCCACAGCAAAGGTGCCAGCGGGGAAAAGTAATGCTGGTTCTCACTGCCTCCTGGAACCCTTTCAAATGCCACAGACAATTTGGCCCTCTCTGCTTTCCTGCGGACTCCATCCTCAAAAGCACCTGTTTTCGCTTTCGGCAGCCTCCGGAGCAAAAAAGACAAACGTCCAGCTTTTGCTGCCACAGCAAAGGTGCCAGCGAGGAAAAGTAATGCTGGTTCTCACTGCCTCCTGGAACCCTTTCAAATGCCACAGACAATTTGGTCCTCTCTGCTTTCCTGTGGACTCCATCCTCAAAAGCACCTGTTTTCGCTTTCGGCAGCCTCCGGAGCAAAAAAGACAAACGTCCAGCTTTTGCTGCCACAGCAAAGGTGCCAGCGGGGAAAAGTGATGCTGGTTCTCACTGCCTCCTGGAACCCTTTCAAATGCCCCAGACAATTTGGCCCTCTCTGCTTTCCTGTGGACTCCATCCTCAAAAGCAGCTGTTTTCGCTTTCGGCAGCCTCCGGAGCAAAAAAGACAAACGTCCAGCTTTCGCTGCCACAGCAAAGGTGCCAGCGGGAAAAGTAATGCTGGTTCTCACTGCCTCCTGGAACCCTTTCAAATGCCCCAGACAATTTGGCCCTCTCTGCTTTCCTGCGGACTCCATCCTCAAAAGCACTTGTTTTCGCTTTCGGCAGCCTCCGGAGCAAAAAAGACAAACGTCCAGCTTTTGCTGCCACAGCAAAGGTGCCAGCGGGGAAAAGTAATGCTGGTTCTCACTGCCTCCTGGAACCCTTTCAAATGCCACAGACAATTTGGCCCTCTCTGCTTTCCTGTGGACTCCATCCCAAAAGCACCTGTTTTCGCTTTCGGCAGCCTCCGGAGCAAAAAAGACAAACGTCCAGCTTTTGCTGCCACAGCAAAGGTGCCAGCGGGGAAAAGTAATGCTGGTTCTCACTGCCTCCTGGAACCCTTTCAAATGCCCCAGACAATTTGGCCCTCTCTGCTTTCCTGCGGACTCCATCCTCAAAAGCACCTGTTTTCGCTTTCGGCAGCGTCCGGAGCAAAAAAGACAAACGTCCAGCTTTTGCTGCCACAGCAAAGGTGCCAGCGGGGAAAAGTAATGCTGGTTCTCACTGCCTCCTGGAACCCTTTCAAATGCCACAGACAATTTGGCCCTCTCTGCTTTCCTGCGGACTCCATCCTCAAAAGAACCTATTTTCCCTTTCGGCGCCCTCCGGAGCAAAAAAAGACAAACGTCCAGCTTTTGCTGCCACAGCAAAGGTGCCAGCGGGGAAAAGTAATGCTGGTTCTCACTGCCTCCTGGAACCCTTTCAAATGCCCCAGACAATTTGGCCCTCTCTGCTTTCCTGCGGACTCCATCCTCAAAAGCACCTGTTTTCGCTTTCGGCAGCCTCCGGAGCAAAAAAGACAAACGTCCAGCTTTTGCTGCCACAGCAAAGGTGCCAGCGGGGAAAAGTAATGCTGGTTCTCACTGCCTCCTGGAACCCTTTCAAATGCCACAGACAATTTGGCCCTCTCTGCTTTCCTGCGGACTCCATCCTCAAAAGCACCTGTTTTCGCTTTCGGCAGCCTCCGGAGCAAAAAAGACAAACGTCCAGCTTTTGCTGCCACAGCAAAGGTGCCAGCGGGGAAAAGTAATGCTGGTTCTCACTGCCTCCTGGAACCCTTTCAAATGCCACAGACAATTTGGCCCTCTCTGCTTTCCTGCGGACTCCATCCTCAAAAGCACCTGTTTTCGCTTTCGGCAGCGTCCGGAGCAAAAAAGACAAACGTCCAGCTTTTGCTGCCACAGCAAAGGTGCCAGCGGGGAAAAGTAATGCTGGTTCTCACTGCCTCCTGGAACCTCTTCAAATGCCCTAGACAATTTGGCCCTCTCTGCTTTCCTGCGGGACTCCATCCTCAAAAGCACCTGTTTTCGCTTTCGGCAGCCTCCGGAGCAAAAAAGACAAACGTCCAGCTTTTGCTGCCACAGCAAAGGTGCCAGCGGGGAAAAGTAATGCTGGTTCTCACTGCCTCCTGGAACCCTTTCAAATGCCACAGACAATTTGGCCCTCTCTGCTTTCCTGCGGACTCCATCCTCAAAAGCACCTGTTTTCACTTTCGGCAGCCTCCGGAGCAAAAAAGACAAACGTCCAGCTTTTGCTGCCACAGCAAAGGTGCCAGCGGGGAAAAGTAATGCTGGTTCTCACTGCCTCCTGGAACCTCTTCAAATGCCACAGACAATTTGGCCCTCTCTGCTTTCCTGCGGACTCCATCCTCAAAAGCAGCTGTTTTCGCTTTCGGCAGCCTCCGGAGCAAAAAAGACAAACGTCCAGCTTTTGCTGCCACAGCAAAGGTGCCAGCGGGGAAAAGTAATGCTGGTTCTCACTGCCTCCTGGAACCTCTTCAAATGCCACAGACAATTTGGCCCTCTCTGCTTTCCTGCGGACTCCATCCTCAAAAGCACCTGTTTTCACTTTCGGCAGCCTCCGGAGCAAAAAAGACAAACGTCCAGCTTTTGCTGCCACAGCAAAGGTGCCAGCGGGGAAAAGTAATGCTGGTTCTCACTGCCTCCTGGAACCCTTTCAAATGCCACAGACAATTTGGCCCTCTCTGCTTTCCTGCGGACTCCATCCTCAAAAGCACCTGTTTTCGCTTTCGGCAGCCTCCATTGCAAAAAATACAAACGTCCAGCTTTTGCTGCCACAGCAAAGGTGCCAGCGGGGAAAAGTAATGCTGGTTCTCACTGCCTCCTGGAACCCTTTCAAATGCCACAGACAATTTGGCCCTCTCTGCTTTCCTGCGGACTCCATCCTCAAAAGCACCTGTTTCCGCTTTCGGCAGCCTCCGGAGCAAAAAAGACAAACGTCCAGCTTTTGCTGCCACAGCAAAGGTGCCAGCGGGGAAAAGTAATGCTGGTTCTCACTGCCTCCTGGAACCTCTTCAAATGCCCCAGACAATTTGGCCCTCTCTGCTTTCCTGCGGACTCCATCCTCAAAAGCACCTGTTTTCGCTTTCGGCAGCCTCCGGAGCAAAAAAGACAAACGTCCAGCTTTTGCTGCCACAGCAAAGGTGCCAGCGGGGAAAAGTAATGCTGGTTCTCACTGCCTCCTGGAACTCTTTCAAATGCCACAGACAATTTGGCCCTCTCTGCTTTCCTGCGGACTCCATCCTCAAAAGAACCTATTTTTGCTTTCGGCGCCCTCCGGAGCAAAAAAGACAAACGTCCAGCTTTTGCTGCCACAGCAAAGGTGCCAGCGGGGAAAAGTAATGCTGGTTCTCACTGCCTCCTGGAACCCTTTCAAATGCCACAGACAATTTGGCCCTCTCTGCTTTCCTGCGGACTCCATCCTCAAAAGCACCTGTTTTCGCTTTCGGCAGCGTCCGGAGCAAAAAAGACAAACGTCCAGCTTTTGCTGCCACAGCAAAGGTGCCAGCGGGGAAAAGTAATGCTGGTTCTCACTGCCTCCTGGAACCCTTTCAAATGCCACAGACAATTTGGCCCTCTCTGCTTTCCTGTGGACTCCATCCTCAAAAGCACCTATTTTCGCTTTCGGCAGCGTCCGGAGCAAAAAAGTCAAACGTCCAGCTTTTGCTGCCACAGCAAAGGTGCCAGCGGGGAAAAGTAATGCTGGTTCTCACTGCCTCCTGGAACCCTTTCAAATGCCACAGACAATTTGGCCCTCTCTGCTTTCCTGCGGACTCCATCCTCAAAAGCACCTGTTTTCGCTTTCGGCAGCGTCCGGAGCAAAAAAGACAAACGTCCAGCTTTCGCTGCCACAGCAAAGGTACCAGCGGGGAAAAGTAATGCTGGTTCTCACTGCCTCCTGGAACCTCTTCAAATGCCACAGACAATTTGGCCCTCTCTGCTTTCCTGCGGACTCCATCCTCAAAAGCACCTGTTTTCACTTTCGGCAGCCTCCGGAGCAAAAAAGACAAACGTCCAGCTTTTGCTGCCACAGCAAAGGTGCCAGCGGGGAAAAGTAATGCTGGTTCTCACTGCCTCCTGGGACCCTTTCAAATGCCACAGACAATTTGGCCCTCTCTGCTTTCCTGCGGACTCCATCCTCAAAAGCACCTGTTTTCGCTTTCGGCAGCCTCCGGAGCAAAAAAGACAAACGTCCAGCTTTCGCTGCCACAGCAAAGGTGCCAGCGGGGAAAAGTAATGCTGGTTCTCACTGCCTCCTGGAACCCTTTCAAATGCCACAGACAATTTGGCCCTCTCTGCTTTCCTGCATACTCCATCCTCAAAAGAACCTATTTTTGCTTTCGGCGCCCTCCGGAGCAAAAAAGACAAACGTCCAGCTTTTGCTGCCACAGCAAAGGTGCCAGCGGGGAAAAGTAATGCTGGTTCTCACTGCCTCCTGGAACCTCTTCAAATGCCACAGACAATTTGGCCCTCTCTGCTTTCCTGCGGACTCCATCCTCAAAAGCACCTGTTTTCACTTTCGGCAGCCTCCGGAGCAAAAAAGACAAACGTCCAGCTTTTGCTGCCACAGCAAAGGTGCCAGCGGGGAAAAGTAATGCTGGTTCTCACTGCCTCCTGGAACCTCTTCAAATGCCACAGACAATTTGGCCCTCTCTGCTTTCCTGCGGACTCCATCCTCAAAAGCACCTGTTTTCGCTTTCGGCAGCCTCCGGAGCAAAAAAGACAAACGTCCAGGTTTTGCTGCCACAGCAAAGGTGCCAGCGGGGAAAAGTAATGCTGGTTCTCACTGCCTCCTGGAACCTCTTCAAATGCCACAGACAATTTGGCCCTCTCTGCTTTCCTGCGGACTCCATCCTCAAAAGCACCTGTTTTCACTTTCGGCAGCCTCCAGAGCAAAAAAGACAAACGTCCAGCTTTTGCTGCCACAGCAAAGGTGCCAGCGGGGAAAAGTAATGCTGGTTCTCACTGCCTCCTGGAACCCTTTCAAATGCCACAGACAATTTGGCCCTCTCTGCTTTCCTGCGGACTCCATCCTCAAAAGCACCTGTTTTCGCTTTCGGCAGCCTCCATTGCAAAAAATACAAACGTCCAGCTTTTGCTGCCACAGCAAAGGTGCCAGCGGGGAAAAGTAATGCTGGTTCTCACTGCCTCCTGGAACCCTTTCAAATGCCACAGACAATTTGGCCCTCTCTGCTTTCCTGCGGACTCCATCCTCAAAAGCACCTGTTTCCGCTTTCGGCAGCCTCCGGAGCAAAAAAGACAAACGTCCAGCTTTTGCTGCCACAGCAAAGGTGCCAGCGGGGAAAAGTAATGCTGGTTCTCACTGCCTCCTGGAACCTCTTCAAATGCCCCAGACAATTTGGCCCTCTCTGCTTTCCTGCGGACTCCATCCTCAAAAGCACCTGTTTTCGCTTTCGGCAGCCTCCGGAGCAAAAAAGACAAACGTCCAGCTTTTGCTGCCACAGCAAAGGTGCCAGCGGGGAAAAGTAATGCTGGTTCTCACTGCCTCCTGGAACTCTTTCAAATGCCACAGACAATTTGGCCCTCTCTGCTTTCCTGCGGACTCCATCCTCAAAAGAACCTATTTTTGCTTTCGGCGCCCTCCGGAGCAAAAAAGACAAACGTCCAGCTTTTGCTGCCACAGCAAAGGTGCCAGCGGGGAAAAGTAATGCTGGTTCTCACTGCCTCCTGGAACCCTTTCAAATGCCCCAGACAATTTGGCCCTCTCTGCTTTCCTGCGGACTCCATCCTCAAAAGCACCTGTTTTCGCTTTCGGCAGCCTCCATTGCTAAAAATACAAACGTCCAGCTTTTGCTGCCACAGCAAAGGTGCCAGCGGGGAAAAGTAATGCTGGTTCTCACTGCCTCCTGGAACCCTTTCAAATGCCACAGACAATTTGGCCCTCTCTGCTTTCCTGCGGACTCCATCCTCAAAAGCACCTGTTTCCGCTTTCGGCAGCCTCCGGAGCAAAAAAGACAAACGTCCAGCTTTTGCTGCCACAGCAAAGGTGCCAGCGGGGAAAAGTAATGCTGGTTCTCACTGCCTCCTGGAACCTCTTCAAATGCCCCAGACAATTTGGCCCTCTCTGCTTTCCTGCGGACTCCATCCTCAAAAGCACCTGTTTTCGCTTTCGGCAGCCTCCGGAGCAAAAAAGACAAACGTCCAGCTTTTGCTGCCACAGCAAAGGTGCCAGCGGGGAAAAGTAATGCTGGTTCTCACTGCCTCCTGGAACTCTTTCAAATGCCACAGACAATTTGGCCCTCTCTGCTTTCCTGCGGACTCCATCCTCAAAAGAACCTATTTTTGCTTTCGGCGCCCTCCGGAGCAAAAAAGACAAACGTCCAGCTTTTGCTGCCACAGCAAAGGTGCCAGCGGGGAAAAGTAATGCTGGTTCTCACTGCCTCCTGGAACCCTTTCAAATGCCACAGACAATTTGGCCCTCTCTGCTTTCCTGCGGACTCCATCCTCAAAAGCACCTATTTTCGCTTTCGGCAGCGTCCGGAGCAAAAAAGTCAAACGTCCAGCTTTTGCTGCCACAGCAAAGGTGCCAGCGGGGAAAAGTAATGCTGGTTCTCACTGCCTCCTGGAACCCTTTCAAATGCCACAGACAATTTGGCCCTCTCTGCTTTCCTGCGGACTCCATCCTCAAAAGCACCTGTTTTCGCTTTCGGCAGCGTCCGGAGCAAAAAAGACAAACGTCCAGCTTTTGCTGCCACAGCAAAGGTGCCAGCGGGGAAAAGTAATGCTGGTTCTCACTGCCTCCTGGAACCTCTTCAAATGCCCCAGACAATTTGGCCCTCTCTGCTTTCCTGCGGACTCCATCCTCAAAAGCACCTGTTTTCGCTTTCGGCAGCGTCCGGAGCAAAAAAGACAAACGTCCAGCTTTCGCTGCCACAGCAAAGGTACCAGCGGGGAAAAGTAATGCTGGTTCTCACTGCCTCCTGGAACCTCTTCAAATGCCACAGACAATTTGGCCCTCTCTGCTTTCCTGCGGACTCCATCCTCAAAAGCACCTGTTTTCACTTTCGGCAGCCTCCGGAGCAAAAAAGACAAACGTCCAGCTTTTGCTGCCACAGCAAAGGTGCCAGCGGGGAAAAGTAATGCTGGTTCTCACTGCCTCCTGGGACCCTTTCAAATGCCACAGACAATTTGGCCCTCTCTGCTTTCCTGCGGACTCCATCCTCAAAAGCACCTGTTTTCGCTTTCGGCAGCCTCCGGAGCAAAAAAGACAAACGTCCAGCTTTCGCTGCCACAGCAAAGGTGCCAGCGGGGAAAAGTAATGCTGGTTCTCACTGCCTCCTGGAACCCTTTCAAATGCCACAGACAATTTGGCCCTCTCTGCTTTCCTGCGGACTCCATCCTCAAAAGCACCTGTTTTCGCTTTCGGCAGCCTCCGGAGCAAAAAAGACAAACGTCCAGCTTTTGCTGCCACAGCAAAGGTGCCAGCGGGGAAAAGTAATGCTGGTTCTCACTGCCTCCTGGAACCCTTTCAAATGCCACAGACAATTTGGCCCTCTCTGCTTTCCTGTGGACTCCATCCTCAAAAGCACCTGTTTTCGCTTTCGGCAGCCTCCGGAGCAAAAAAGACAAACGTCCAGCTTTTGCTGCCACAGCAAAGGTGCCAGCGGGGAAAAGTAATGCTGGTTCTCACTGCCTCCTGGAACCCTTTCAAATGCCCCAGACAATTTGGCCCTCTCTGCTTTCCTGCGGACTCCATCCTCAAAAGCACCTGTTTTCGCTTTCGGCAGCGTCCGGAGCAAAAAAGACAAACGTCCAGCTTTTGCTGCCACAGCAAAGGTGCCAGCGGGGAAAAGTAATGCTGGTTCTCACTGCCTCCTGGAACCCTTTCAAATGCCACAGACAATTTGGCCCTCTCTGCTTTCCTGCTGACTCCATCCTCAAAAGAACCTATTTTCCCTTTCGGCGCCCTCCGGAGCAAAAAAGACAAACGTCCAGCTTTTGCTGCCACAGCAAAGGTGCCAGCGGGGAAAAGTAATGCTGGTTCTCACTGCCTCCTGGAACCCTTTCAAATGCCACAGACAATTTGGCCCTCTCTGCTTTCCTGCGGACTCCATCCTCAAAAGCACCTGTTTTCGCTTTCGGCAGCCTCCGGAGCAAAAAAGACAAACGTCCAGCTTTTGCTGCCACAGCAAAGGTGCCAGCGGGGAAAAGTAATGCTGGTTCTCACTGCCTCCTGGAACCCTTTCAAATGCCACAGACAATTTGGCCCTCTCTGCTTTCCTGCGGACTCCATCCTCAAAAGCACCTGTTTTCGCTTTCGGCAGCCTCCGGAGCAAAAAAGACAAACGTCCAGCTTTTGCTGCCACAGCAAAGGTGCCAGCGGGGAAAAGTAATGCTGGTTCTCACTGCCTCCTGGAACCCTTTCAAATGCCACAGACAATTTGGCCCTCTCTGCTTTCCTGCGGACTCCATCCTCAAAAGCACCTGTTTTCGCTTTCGGCAGCGTCCGGAGCAAAAAAGACAAACGTCCAGCTTTTGCTGCCACAGCAAAGGTGCCAGCGGGGAAAAGTAATGCTGGTTCTCACTGCCTCCTGGAACCTCTTCAAATGCCCCAGACAATTTGGCCCTCTCTGCTTTCCTGCGGACTCCATCCTCAAAAGCACCTGTTTTCGCTTTCGGCAGCCTCCGGAGCAAAAAAGACAAACGTCCAGCTTTTGCTGCCACAGCAAAGGTGCCAGCGGGGAAAAGTAATGCTGGTTCTCACTGCCTCCTGGAACCCTTTCAAATGCCACAGACAATTTGGCCCTCTCTGCTTTCCTGCATACTCCATCCTCAAAAGAACCTATTTTTGCTTTCGGCGCCCTCCGGAGCAAAAAAGACAAACGTCCAGCTTTTGCTGCCACAGCAAAGGTGCCAGCGGGGAAAAGTAATGCTGGTTCTCACTGCCTCCTGGAACCTCTTCAAATGCCACAGACAATTTGGCCCTCTCTGCTTTCCTGCGGACTCCATCCTCAAAAGCACCTGTTTTCACTTTCGGCAGCCTCCGGAGCAAAAAAGACAAACGTCCAGCTTTTGCTGCCACAGCAAAGGTGCCAGCGGGGAAAAGTAATGCTGGTTCTCACTGCCTCCTGGAACCTCTTCAAATGCCACAGACAATTTGGCCCTCTCTGCTTTCCTGCGGACTCCATCCTCAAAAGCAGCTGTTTTCGCTTTCGGCAGCCTCCGGAGCAAAAAAGACAAACGTCCAGCTTTTGCTGCCACAGCAAAGGTGCCAGTGGGGAAAAGTAATGCTGGTTCTCACTGCCTCCTGGAACCTCTTCAAATGCCACAGACAATTTGGCCCTCTCTGCTTTCCTGCGGACTCCATCCTCAAAAGCACCTGTTTTCACTTTCGGCAGCCTCCGGAGCAAAAAAGACAAACGTCCAGCTTTTGCTGCCACAGCAAAGGTGCCAGCGGGGAAAAGTAATGCTGGTTCTCACTGCCTCCTGGAACCCTTTCAAATGCCACAGACAATTTGGCCCTCTCTGCTTTCCTGCGGACTCCATCCTCAAAAGCACCTGTTTTCGCTTTCGGCAGCCTCCATTGCAAAAAATACAAACGTCCAGCTTTTGCTGCCACAGCAAAGGTGCCAGCGGGGAAAAGTAATGCTGGTTCTCACTGCCTCCTGGAACCCTTTCAAATGCCACAGACAATTTGGCCCTCTCTGCTTTCCTGCGGACTCCATCCTCAAAAGCACCTGTTTCCGCTTTCGGCAGCCTCCGGAGCAAAAAAGACAAACGTCCAGCTTTTGCTGCCACAGCAAAGGTGCCAGCGGGGAAAAGTAATGCTGGTTCTCACTGCCTCCTGGAACCTCTTCAAATGCCCCAGACAATTTGGCCCTCTCTGCTTTCCTGCGGACTCCATCTGTGGGAGCCAGTCCTTGGAAAATAGACCGTGTGTATAGCAAATTGTGAAGAACGCCTTAACCTTGAGACTAGATAACAGGAAAGTTGGCAGAAAGAGTAAAACAAGAGCAGGTGTCCACAAGAAAAATAACGCTTGAGCAAGACTAAACAATATGCTAATGTTAACCAATCATGGGTGAAATAACCCTGCGTGCTCGCCGCATGCACAAAGCGAGACAGCCAATCAAACAATGCGTGATCGCGTGTACAAGATATGAATGACTATATATGTAACCCGAGTGTTAACAATAAACGGAGCTTAGCGGAGATTGACGCCAACATACATCGTATCGGTGTGTTTGCTCCCCTCCACCTGGCCGCAACATTCTGGTGACCCCGACGCGCAGAAGACGAGATACAGAAGACGTGAACCAGAAGCTGCGCTGCAACTGAGAGAAACCAGGACGGCTAAGCGGACGAGAGAAGGTAGAGATCCCGGCTGCTCGAGAGAGGCAGGAAAAAAGAAGAGAAACGTGGCCACGGCTGACAGGTGAGTCAGGCAGACTGCGGTCTGGTTCGGGATGGGATCTGCTGTATCAGCGATAGAAAAAGCTACGATAGACGGGTTGTTAAGCGTAGCAAAGAAAACAGGGCACCAAATACCCCGGCAGGAGCTTACAGACTTCTTGTTTTGGTGCCGGCGCCGGGGACTATTACAAGCCACTGGACAGTTATTCGATCAAGACCAGTGGAGGCACATAGGTGAGGAATTATGGCAAAGTGTACAAAGTGGACAAAAAGGGAGTAAGCAGTTAGCGCGGACTTATCGGCAAGTGCGTCTCATGATAGAACAAGTACATGCTGACGCCGAGGTTGCAGCTGCTTTACGAGACGCACTGAGTAAAGGGAGGGAGCAGGCAGAGAAGGAGGAGGCGGATAATCCTACAGATTGGGGGCCTCTCTCTGACCCTGTTCCCCCAGTGAAACCCTTTCACAATATTGCCGCCCCTGTAACCAAAAAGGGCGAGTTCGACGATCTAATTCCGCCCTGGAACCCTAACGAAAACGTGTCACCGTATCCTAATACCGAGGGGGCTTCTGCACCTCCGGAAGAGCCGACACCAATGGAACTTCAGTTGCCCGAGGTGCCAATAGAACCACCACTAGTACCGTTACCCAAAGATGACTGGGATTTGGCGGAACAGTTAGGAGAACAGAAAGATCTCATGACTAAGCTTTTGCAAGAAATACGGAAGTTGGACAAAAAAGGACATGAGGGAAGGAGGGAGGAACTGTATAAGCGGGCAATGGAAGCTATAAAAGGGGGCTTGGAAAATATAGAGAAACAAATTGATAAAAGAGATCAGCAGGTATACGGGGGTCGGGAAGGAATAAAACGAGCAATTAAAGCAGGCAGAATGTCGATAGCAGAAGGTCATAAAGAGCTCAAAAGGATTTTTGGAGCAGCAAACGGCCTGACTGAGGAAGAGAAACGAGAGTTAGAAGAGAAGATATCCCGGGAGGAACAAGATAAGGGATATATCCCAAGAGATTCTAATTTTGATATGAGTAAACGTTGGAGGGGTATTATAACACAGGCTAATTTATCCGGGGAGGTCACCCTTGAGCCCTTTGTGTCTGCCCCCGTGATAACTACGGCAAATGGCCCTGAGTGGAGACCGTTAGATTGGCAGTTGGTCTCCAAGCTCCAGCAGAATATTATGGCTTATGGAGCAAATAACTCAGTTGTGCGGAGACAAATGACTGCCTTCCTGAAGTATCAGGAAGTAGTTCCAGCAGACATCAGAGTGCTTATGGAGACTTTGTTAGGACCGACCGCCTTTACATTATTTCTTGCAAAATGGCAAGAAAAATTAGAAGAAAAACAATTAGATAATGTTAACTTACCGGATGGGGACCCGCTACGATTTGCTACTCTACAACAACTGATGGGATCTGGCCCGTATAGAGATCCCCAAAGGCAAGCAGCACTAGCCCCGAGGGTGTTAGCTCAAAGTAAGGCTGCCGCCCTTGAAGCTTTTTCCGTGTTGCCGCAGATGGGGAAGCCCAGCCCCCCATATATACATATAAAGCAAGGGGAAAATGAACCATTTCTCGCCTTTGTTGATAGAATAAGAGAGGCCATTGATCAGGCCCCTGATATGGATTTTGAGCTAAAAACAACGCTGGTAAAGGAAATAGCAGCTCAGAATGCGAATGGCACTTGTAAACGTTTGCTCGCTACGCTGCGTCCAGGGTCCTCCCTCATACAAATGGTAGAAATTTGTTCTCGAGCTCCCTGGGAAGAGGAGAAGCAAAAGGCGAGCATCCATGCCACCGCCTTAGCCGCTGCACTAAACCAAGGGGGGTTGGGAAGGAGAGACCGTGGACCAGGAGTGTGCTTTCGATGTGGGAAAATGGATCATCTGAAACGTTTTTGCCCAATACGCCCCTCTAACAATTCGTCTTCTTCTTCTGTGTTCTCGGGAATATGCAATCGCTGTGAAAAATTCGGCCATCGGGCCGCTGAGTGTCGCTCGCGGTTTAAAAAGGATGGTACTCCGTTGCCGGGAAACCAGAACAGCCGCGGGTCGGGCGCGGCTCAGAAATACCCGACAAACAGGAGACACGCCACGGTTGCCTCAACGAGCTTGCCGCAGCCACCGCCGGAAGCGCAGGAGTCGATTTGGCCGTGGCAAGAACCGTAACTATTACTACAGGAGAGGTAACCCTAATAGACTCCACGGCAACAGGACCATTGGGGATGGGGTTAAGTGCCTTGCTTTTAGGACGTTCGTCAGCGAGTAGAGCGGGAATTTTTGTGTTACCAGGTCTTATTGATGCCGATTATACGGGAATAATTAAGATAATGGTTAAAGTATTTGCTCCTCCTGCAACCATTACCCAAGGAAGCAGAATAGCACAGCTTGTCCCGTTTAAATCGAGAGTGCCCGTCGCAAAACAGGCAATTCGAGGGGCGGACGCCTTTGGTAGTTCAGGACAAACTGCAGGACCTTTGGTCCTCTTTACCACCAAAATTGGGGTAGAAAGACCTCAGCGACAGGTGAGAATAACCCTTGAGGGTGAACCAATGACAGGGACAGAAATCAAAATGATGTTAGACACAGGATCCGATGTTACAATTGTCCCTGCTTCAGCATGGCCAGAGCATTGGCCCCTGACCACGTCTGCTACCGTGGTTAGTGGTATAGGAGGAGCATCAATTACAATGCAAAGTACCCTTTTTTGTTGTATTGAAGATAAACAAGAAAGGAGGCAAGCCTGGGTAAAGCCCTATGTCATGCACACACCCCTGTGGATTTTAGGTCGTGATGTGATGTCCCAATGGGGGATTACGTTGCAAACTTCGGGTTTCTGATAGCGGCCATTGAGGGGCAGAGGCTGCCCACGGTAAAACTGCAATGGGAATCAGATGTACCGGTGTGGGTATCTCAGTGGCCGCTGGCTGAAGACAAATTAGAGCCTCTGCAGCAATTAGTCGAGGAACAATTGAAATTAGGACATATTAAGCCATCATTCAGTGAGTGGAATACCCCTATTTTTGTTATAAAAAAGAAATCAGGAAAATGGAGGCTCTTGCATGACCTCAGAGCGGTAAACGCAATAATAAAACCTATGGGGGCGTTACAACCAGGCCTGCCTTCTCCAGTCGCACTACCAAAACATTGGCACTTACTGATTGTAGACTTGAAAGATTGTTTTTTCTCTATTCCCCTGCATCCCTTAGATACTGAACGCTTTGCTTTTAGTGTGCCACAGAAAAACACCTGTCGCCCTACACTCAGGTATGAATGGACCGTACTTCCACAAGGTATGCGCAACAGCCCTACAATATGCCAATGGTATGTAAATCTAGCCATAACCAAGTGGAAGTCCAAGTATCGTGACGTAATAGTATATCACTATATGGACGATATCCTGTTAGCCAGAGAACAGGAAATTTCAGAGGATATGGAGAGTCATTTACTGGAATGTCTAGCTGAATATGGCCTACAGATAGCTCATGAGAAGATACAGAAAAATAGCCCTTGGTTATATTTAGGAATGACTATCACAGAAACACGCATTAGGCCAGGAAAGCTGAGACTTTACACAGAAGTTAGAACAGTTAATGACCTACAAAAACTAGTGGGAGACATACAGTGGGTCCGCACATGGTGCGGAATTACCAATGAAGACCTGGAACCCTTATTTAAGTTGTTACAAGGTTCCTCTGACCCAACAGAACCAAGGAAATTAACTACAGAAGCTACTGAAGCATTGTTAAAGATTGAACAAAAAATTGGCAATCAGCAGGTATACCGCTATGACCCTTCTTCCCCTATAAAGGTTGCAGTCTATGGAACAGAACAGAACCGATCCGCTATAATTATGCAACAAGACAACGGAAAAATTACCATTTTAGAATGGGTATTCCCTGCTCATCTCCCAGGAGCATCAATCACGCCATTGCCCGAGTACATTGGAGGCTTACTATTGCGAGCCAGGGAAAGAGTCAGGTTAGTATTTGGGACAGAGCCAATCTGTTTTATATTACCCTGGAAGACGACTGATCTGATCCACTCGTGGGCCGAAAGTTCGGTTGCTTTTGCAATCGCTACCCATGGAGTGGAGCTATCTGTCCACTACCCATCTCATCCTTTATTTAAAACCACCTCAGTAATAGAAAGAGGTCCTGTTGTTAGCCAAAAGCCTATCCCCGGAGCAAAAACAATCTTTACTGATGCAAGCGGTCGCTCAGGAAAATATGGGTTTGCTTGGAAGGAACATGGAGAGTGGAAAACCAAAACATGGGCAGAAAGAGGCCCTTCTGTCCAAGTATTAGAACTGAAAGCCTTAGTTATGACATTAAGCTACCATGGCTCAGAGCACATTAATGTCGTATCTGATTCACAGTATGCCGTAAGTTTACTAAATAGGATAGAAAACGCTAAGATAGGGAAAATAACCACCCCTTATATAGCAGAATTAACAATACAGCTGTTTAGTTTGTTAGCATCTAGAATTCACCTAGTTTGGTGTACCCATATGAAAAGTCATACAAATATTCCAGGTATATTTGTAGAAGGCAATGCTGTCATTGACAAAGCTGTTTCCGGAGCACTCTCTTTGCAGGGTTTTGACGCAGCTAAAAAGGCCCATGAATTTTTCCATCAATCAGCGCGAGGCTTACGGAGAGAATATGGTATCTCACGAACACAAGCTCGAAGCATTGTAGCTGCCTGTCCAGACTGTGCTCGACTTCCCCCCCTGCAGCAGCAAGGAGTTAACCCAAGAGGACTCGACTCACGAGCTGTATGGCAAACGGACATCACAGAGTATCCGTCGTTTGGACGGTTGAGATACCTACATGTTTCTGTGGACACACACAGCCACGCTGTTTGGGCAACGGCACTCTCTTCGTCTGCATTCCGATGCGTGCGACAACATTGGCTGCAAGCGTTTGCAGTCTTAGGGGTTCCACAAACTATAAAAACTGACAATGGGCCGAGCTACACCAGTAAAAACTGCAACGACTTTTTGACGCGATGGTCCATTCAACATATCACTGGAATCCCACACAATAGCACTGGCCAAGCTATTATAGAAAGACGGCACCAAGACATTAAAAGACTAATTAATTCTTTGAAAAAAGAGGGGGAGATGCCCCTCAACACACATGAGATCGTAGCAAAGGCTTGTTATGTAATAAATTGGAAAAATCCAGTAGCACTCAATGAAAAAGATCTAGAATTACCAATTAACATTCATTTTTCAAAACAGTCTATAACGCTAAGTAAGGTGCCAGTCCAGGTATGGGACCCTAAGGCCGGAAAGTGGGAAAAAGGTCAATACACTCTACTTACGTGGGGACGGGGATATGCTTGTGTCTCTACAGGTAACGAGCAACCCCATTGGGTACCTGCGAAATGGGTGCGACCTGACCTAGCCACGACGGATAAGTAGACTGTTTTTCATTCTCTATGAACTTACGCAGAAGAAATAACGCAGAGTGAGGAACGGCAGCGCAGAGAACCATCGCTGAGGAAGATAAGAAAGCATTAACCGACCCACCTGTAAATTAGATAACATAGACGCTTGGTGCTGGTTTTATTCGTTTCGATAAAATTAGTACTAGGTGCGCTTGCAATAATCACTATATACTAAGTGTGCTTGTAATAATCCTAATTGCTTCATAGAATTATTGTGGTGTTAAGTAAGAAAAGAAAATGAAAGTTTTGATTATGCTATTGATTACCAATTAGTACTAGGCGCGCTTGCAATAATCACTATATACTAAGTGTGCTTGTAATAATCCCAATTGCTTCATAGAATTATTGTGGTGTTAAGTAAGAAAAGAAAATGAAAGTTTTGATTATGCTATTGATTGCCCTTTGGGGAATCCAACAGGAAGATGCCTCATGGATTCCACCACAGCCTAAGACCAACATTTGGGTAACCATGGCGAACCTGACCAAACAGGATGCGATTTGTTTGTCACTATCCTCGCCTGGAAACCCGTTTTCTACATGCCTGGTGGGTCTGCCGGCAGATAATTGGCCATGCCCTAAGCTACTAGTTTGTAATTCCACCGACCCAAGGAGCACAGTAGATAACTGGGATAGTTGGGTCCCGCGCCTGCCCCTAGCACCCCAAGAACCTCAAGAATTGGAATTGTTAGGCTCTGTAAAAGTTGACGCATGCATAATGTTTAATTATTCTAGTAAACAATCAGAGCCAATGAACCGCATCACTGTAGTAAACTCCAGTTTACCTATATATCAAAATAGCACCATCTGGTGCAATTATACATCACCAAACATTTCAGTATCTACAAACAACCCTCTCGTACTGCCGGCAGGATACTTTTTGATCTGTGGGGACCGAGCTTGGTCTGGTATACCATCCAGGTTAAAAGGAGGTCCCTGTACCTTAGGACGACTCTCATTACTCACCCCTAATACCTCGATGATCTTGAACATGAGTCGTCACTATCACCGAAGTAAAAGATTTGTGCATGCATTTAATAGCGGCTGTAGAGATAATGTACAGTTTTGGTCCACTGAGAAAATCATAGCAGCATCCCTTTTTGTCCCCGGCGCAGCGGCTGCAAGAGCTCATGCTATACTAAACAAACTAGGGTGTTGGTTAGCCAAGCAAACAAATGCCACTTCACTGGCACTTTCTGGTCTTTTATTAGACGTTGATTCTGTTCGTCACGCTACGCTGCAGAATAGAGCTGCTATTGATTTTCTCTTACTCGCTCAAGGACATGGTTGTGATGAATTTGAAGGAATGTGTTGTATGAATCTTTCTGATCATTCACGCTCTATTTATGCCCAGTTAGGAGAACTACACAGACTGACCGGAAATCTGAAGATTCAGTCTGGACTAGGAATAGATGGATGGTTGCAATCACTGGGACTTGAGGGATGGATCAAAAGTCTTATCATGATGTTCACTGGACCCCTATTGATTTTGTTAATCATTTGTATGTTTGGACCCTGTTTGATTCGATGTCTGATACAACGTCTGGAACAAATATCAGATGCCCTAATTGAAAAAAGAGGGGGAGATGTGGGAGCCAGTCCTTGGAAAATAGACCGTGTGTATAGCAAATTGTGAAGAACGCCTTAACCTTGAGACTAGATAACAGGAAAGTTGGCAGAAAGAGTAAAACAAGAGCAGGTGTCCACAAGAAAAATAACGCTTGAGCAAGACTAAACAATATGCTAATGTTAACCAATCATGGGTGAAATAACCCTGCGTGCTCGCCGCATGCACAAAGCGAGACAGCCAATCAAACAATGCGTGATCGCGTGTACAAGATATGAATGACTATATATGTAACCCGAGTGTTAACAATAAACGGAGCTTAGCGGAGATTGACGCCAACATACATCGTATCGGTGTGTTTGCTCCCCTCCACCTGGCCGCAACATCCATCCTCAAAAGCACCTGTTTTCGCTTTCGGCAGCCTCCGGAGCAAAAAAGACAAACGTCCAGCTTTTGCTGCCACAGCAAAGGTGCCAGCGGGGAAAAGTAATGCTGGTTCTCACTGCCTCCTGGAACTCTTTCAAATGCCACAGACAATTTGGCCCTCTCTGCTTTCCTGCGGACTCCATCCTCAAAAGAACCTATTTTTGCTTTCGGCGCCCTCCGGAGCAAAAAAGACAAACGTCCAGCTTTTGCTGCCACAGCAAAGGTGCCAGCGGGGAAAAGTAATGCTGGTTCTCACTGCCTCCTGGAACCTCTTCAAATGCCACAGACAATTTGGCCCTCTCTGCTTTCCTGCGGACTCCATCCTCAAAAGCACCTGTTTTCGCTTTCGGCAGCGTCCGGAGCAAAAAAGACAAACGTCCAGCTTTTGCTGCCACAGCAAAGGTGCCAGCGGGGAAAAGTAATGCTGGTTCTCACTGCCTCCTGGAACCTCTTCAAATGCCACAGACAATTTGGCCCTCTCTGCTTTCTGCGGACTCCATCCTCAAAAGCACCTATTTTCGCTTTCGGCAGCGTCCGGAGCAAAAAAGACAAACGTCCAGCTTTTGCTGCCACAGCAAAGGTGCCAGCGGGGAAAAGTAATGCTGGTTCTCACTGCCTCCTGGAACCCTTTCAAATGCCACAGACAATTTGGCCCTCTCTGCTTTCCTGCGGACTCCATCCTCAAAAGCACCTGTTTTCGCTTTCGGCAGCGTCCGGAGCAAAAAAGACAAACGTCCAGCTTTTGCTGCCACAGCAAAGGTGCCAGCGGGGAAAAGTAATGCTGGTTCTCACTGCCTCCTGGAACCTCTTCAAATGCCCCAGACAATTTGGCCCTCTCTGCTTTCCTGCGGACTCCATCCTCAAAAGCACCTGTTTTCGCTTTCGGCAGCGTCCGGAGCAAAAAAGACAAACGTCCAGCTTTCGCTGCCACAGCAAAGGTACCAGCGGGGAAAAGTAATGCTGGTTCTCACTGCCTCCTTGAACCTCTTCAAATGCCCCAGACAATTTGGCCCTCTCTGCTTTCCTGCGGACTCCATCCTCAAAAGCACCTGTTTTCACTTTCGGCAGCCTCCGGAGCAAAAAAGACAAACGTCCAGCTTTTGCTGCCACAGCAAAGGTGCCAGCGGGGAAAAGTAATGCTGGTTCTCACTGCCTCCTGGGACCCTTTCAAATGCCACAGACAATTTGGCCCTCTCTGCTTTCCTGCGGACTCCATCCTCAAAAGAACCTATTTTCCCTTTCGGCGCCCTCCGGAGCAAAAAAGACAAACGTCCAGCTTTTGCTGCCACAGCAAAGGTGCCAGCGGGGAAAAGTAATGCTGGTTCTCACTGCCTCCTGGAACCCTTTCAAATGCCACAGACAATTTGGCCCTCTCTGCTTTCCTGCGGACTCCATCCTCAAAAGCACCTGTTTTCGCTTTCGGCAGCCTCCGGAGCAAAAAAGACAAACGTCCAGCTTTTGCTGCCACAGCAAAGGTGCCAGCGGGGATAAGTAATGCTGGTTCTCACTGCCTCCTGGAACTCTTTCAAATGCCACAGACAATTTGGCCCTCTCTGCTTTCCTGCGGACTCCATCCTCAAAAGAACCTATTTTCCCTTTCGGTGCCCTCCGGAGCAAAAAAGACAAACGTCCAGCTTTTGCTGCCACAGCAAAGGTGCCAGCGGGGAAAAGTAATGCTGGTTCTCACTGCCTCCTGGAACCCTTTCAAATGCCACAGACAATTTGGCCCTCTCTGCTTTCCTGCGGACTCCATCCTCAAAAGCACCTGTTTTCGCTTTCGGCAGCCTCCGGAGCAAAAAAGACAAACGTCCAGCTTTTGCTGCCACAGCAAAGGTGCCAGCGGGGAAAAGTAATGCTGGTTCTCACTGCCTCCTGGAACCCTTTCAAATGCCACAGACAATTTGGCCCTCTCTGCTTTCCTGCGGACTCCATCCTCAAAAGCACCTATTTTTGCTTTCGGCAGCGTCCGGAGCAAAAAAGACAAACGTCCAGCTTTTGCTGCCACAGCAAAGGTGCCAGCGGGGAAAAGTAATGCTGGTTCTCACTGCCTCCTGGAACCTCTTCAAATGCCCCAGACAATTTGGCCCTCTCTGCTTTCCTGCGGACTCCATCCTCAAAAGCACCTGTTTTCGCTTTCGGCAGCCTCCGGAGCAAAAAAGACAAACGTCCAGCTTTTGCTGCCACAGCAAAGGTGCCAGCGGGGAAAAGTAATGCTGGTTCTCACTGCCTCCTGGAACCCTTTCAAATGCCACAGACAATTTGGCCCTCTCTGCTTTCCTGCGGACTCCATCCTCAAAAGCACCTATTTTTGCTTTCGGCGCCCTCCGGAGCAAAAAAGACAAACGTCCACCTTTGCTGCCACAGCAAAGGTGCCAGCGGGGAAAAGTAATGCTGGTTCTCACTGCCTCCTGGGACCCTTTCAAATGCCACAGACAATTTGGCGCTCTCTGCTTTCCTGCGGACTCCATCCTCAAAAGCACCTGTTTTCGCTTTCGGCAGCCTCCGGAGCAAAAAAGACAAACGTCCAGCTTTTGCTGCCACAGCAAAGGTGCCAGCGGGGAAAAGTAATGCTGGTTCTCACTGCCTCCTGGAACTCTTTCAAATGCCACAGACAATTTGGCCCTCTCTGCTTTCCTGCGGACTCCATCCTCAAAAGAACCTATTTTCCCTTTCGGCGCCCTCCGGAGCAAAAAAGACAAACGTCCAGCTTTTGCTGCCACAGCAAAGGTGCCAGCGGGGAAAAGTAATGCTGGTTCTCACTGCCTCCTGGAACCCTTTCAAATGCCCCAGACAATTTGGCCCTCTCTGCTTTCCTGCGGACTCCATCCTCAAAAGCAGCTGTTTTCGCTTTCGGCAGCCTCCGGAGCAAAAAAGACAAACGTCCAGCTTTTGCTGCCACAGCAAAGGTGCCAGCGGGGAAAAGTAATGCTGGTTCTCACTGCCTCCTGGAACCCTTTCAAATGCCACAGACAATTTGGCCCTCTCTGCTTTCCTGCGGACTCCATCCTCAAAAGCAGCTGTTTTCGCTTTCGGCAGCCTCCGGAGCTAAAAAGACAAACGTCCAGCTTTTGCTGCCACAGCAAAGGTGCCAGCGGGGAAAAGTAATGCTGGTTCTCACTGCCTCCTGGGACCCTTTCAAATGCCACAGACAATTTGGCCCTCTCTGCTTTCCTGCGGACTCCACCCTCAAAAGAATCTATTTTCCCTTTCGGCGCCCTCCGGAGCAAAAAAGACAAACGTCCACCTTTGCTGCCACAGCAAAGGTACCAGCGGGGAAAAGTAATGCTGGTTCTCACTGCCTCCTGGGACCCTTTCAAATGCCACAGACAATTTGGCCCTCTCTGCTTTCCTGTGGACTCCATCCTCAAAAGCACCTGTTTTCGCTTTCGGCAGCGTCCGGAGCAAAAAAGACAAACGTCCAGCTTTCGCTGCCACAGCAAAGGTACCAGCGGGGAAAAGTAATGCTGGTTCTCACTGCCTCCTTGAACCTCTTCAAATGCCCCAGACAATTTGGCCCTCTCTGCTTTCCTGCGGACTCCATCCTCAAAAGCACCTGTTTTCACTTTCGGCAGCCTCCGGAGCAAAAAAGACAAACGTCCAGCTTTTGCTGCCACAGCAAAGGTGCCAGCGGGGAAAAGTAATGCTGGTTCTCACTGCCTCCTGGGACCCTTTCAAATGCCACAGACAATTTGGCCCTCTCTGCTTTCCTGCGGACTCCATCCTCAAAAGAATCTATTTTCCCTTTCGGCGCCCTCCGGAGCAAAAAAGACAAACGTCCAGCTTTTGCTGCCACAGCAAAGGTGCCAGCGGGGAAAAGTAATGCTGGTTCTCACTGCCTCCTGGAACCCTTTCAAATGCCACAGACAATTTGGCCCTCTCTGCTTTCCTGCGGACTCCATCCTCAAAAGCACCTGTTTTCGCTTTCGGCAGCCTCCGGAGCAAAAAAGACAAACGTCCAGCTTTTGCTGCCACAGCAAAGGTGCCAGCGGGGAAAAGTAATGCTGGTTCTCACTGCCTCCTGGATCTCTTTCAAATGCCACAGACAATTTGGCCCTCTCTGCTTTCCTGCGGACTCCATCCTCAAAAGAACCTATTTTCCCTTTCGGTGCCCTCCGGAGCAAAAAAGACAAACGTCCAGCTTTTGCTGCCACAGCAAAGGTGCCAGCGGGGAAAAGTAATGCTGGTTCTCACTGCCTCCTGGAACCCTTTCAAATGCCACAGACAATTTGGCCCTCTCTGCTTTCCTGCGGACTCCATCCTCAAAAGCACCTGTTTTCGCTTTCGGCAGCCTCCGGAGCAAAAAAGACAAACGTCCAGCTTTTGCTGCCACAGCAAAGGTGCCAGCGGGGAAAAGTAATGCTGGTTCTCACTGCCTCCTGGAACCCTTTCAAATGCCACAGACAATTTGGCCCTCTCTGCTTTCCTGCGGACTCCATCCTCAAAAGCACCTATTTTTGCTTTCGGCAGCGTCCGGAGCAAAAAAGACAAACGTCCAGCTTTTGCTGCCACAGCAAAGGTGCCAGCGGGGAAAAGTAATGCTGGTTCTCACTGCCTCCTGGAACCTCTTCAAATGCCCCAGACAATTTGGCCCTCTCTGCTTTCCTGCGGACTCCATCCTCAAAAGCACCTGTTTTCGCTTTCGGCAGCCTCCGGAGCAAAAAAGACAAACGTCCAGCTTTTGCTGCCACAGCAAAGGTGCCAGCGGGGAAAAGTAATGCTGGTTCTCACTGCCTCCTGGAACCCTTTCAAATGCCACAGACAATTTGGCCCTCTCTGCTTTCCTGCGGACTCCATCCTCAAAAGAACCTATTTTTGCTTTCGGCGCCCTCCGGAGCAAAAAAGACAAACGTCCACCTTTGCTGCCACAGCAAAGGTACCAGCGGGGAAAAGTAATGCTGGTTCTCACTGCCTCCTGGGACCCTTTCAAATGCCACAGACAATTTGGCGCTCTCTGCTTTCCTGCGGACTCCATCCTCAAAAGCACCTGTTTTCGCTTTCGGCAGCCTCCGGAGCAAAAAAGACAAACGTCCAGCTTTTGCTGCCACAGCAAAGGTGCCAGCGGGGAAAAGTAATGCTGGTTCTCACTGCCTCCTGGAACTCTTTCAAATGCCACAGACAATTTGGCCCTCTCTGCTTTCCTGCGGACTCCATCCTCAAAAGAACCTATTTTCCCTTTCGGCGCCCTCCGGAGCAAAAAAGACAAACGTCCAGCTTTTGCTGCCACAGCAAAGGTGCCAGCGGGGAAAAGTAATGCTGGTTCTCACTGCCTCCTGGAACCCTTTCAAATGCCCCAGACAATTTGGCCCTCTCTGCTTTCCTGCGGACTCCATCCTCAAAAGCAGCTGTTTTCGCTTTCGGCAGCCTCCGGAGCAAAAAAGACAAACGTCCAGCTTTTGCTGCCACAGCAAAGGTGCCAGCGGGGAAAAGTAATGCTGGTTCTCACTGCCTCCTGGAACCCTTTCAAATGCCACAGACAATTTAGCCCTCTCTGCTTTCCTGCGGACTCCATCCTCAAAAGCAGCTGTTTTCGCTTTCGGCAGCCTCCGGAGCTAAAAAGACAAACGTCCAGCTTTTGCTGCCACAGCAAAGGTGCCAGCGGGGAAAAGTAATGCTGGTTCTCACTGCCTCCTGGAACCCTTTCAAATGCCACAGACAATTTGGCCCTCTCTGCTTTGCTGCGGACTCCATCCTCAAAAGCACCTGTTTTCGCTTTCGGCAGCCTCCGGAGCAAAAAAGACAAACGTCCAGCTTTTGCTGCCACAGCAAAGGTGCCAGCGGGGAAAAGTAATGCTGGTTCTCACTGCCTCCTGGAACCCTTTCAAATGCCACAGACAATTTGGCCCTCTCTGCTTTCCTGCGGACTCCATCCTCAAAAGCACCTGTTTTCGCTTTCGGCAGCCTCCGGAGCAAAAAAGACAAACGTCCAGCTTTTGCTGCCACAGCAAAGGTGCCAGCGGGGAAAAGTAATGCTGGTTCTCACTGCCTCCTGGAACCCTTTCAAATGCCACAGACAATTTGGCCCTCTCTGCTTTCCTGCGGACTCCATCCTCAAAAGCACCTGTTTTCGCTTTCGGCAGCCTCCGGAGCAAAAAAGACAAACGTCCAGCTTTTGCTGCCACAGCAAAGGTGCCAGCGGGGAAAAGTAATGCTGGTTCTCACTGCCTCCTGGAACCCTTTCAAATGCCACAGACAATTTGGCCCTCTCTGCTTTCCTGCGGACTCCATCCTCAAAAGCAGCTGTTTTCGCTTTCGGCAGCCTCCGGAGCTAAAAAGACAAACGTCCAGCTTTTGCTGCCACAGCAAAGGTGCCAGCGGGGAAAAGTAATGCTGGTTCTCACTGCCTCCTGGAACCCTTTCAAATGCCACAGACAATTTGGCGCTCTCTGCTTTCCTGCGGACTCCATCCTCAAAAGCACCTGTTTTCGCTTTCGGCAGCCTCCGGAGCAAAAAAGACAAACGTCCAGCTTTTGCTGCCACAGCAAAGGTACCAGCGGGGAAAAGTAATGCTGGTTCTCACTGCCTCCTGGAACTCTTTCAAATGCCACAGACAATTTGGCCCTCTCTGCTTTCCTGCGGACTCCATCCTCAAAAGAACCTATTTTCCCTTTCGGCGCCCTCCGGAGCAAAAAAGACAAACGTCCAGCTTTTGCTGCCACAGCAAAGGTGCCAGCGGGGAAAAGTAATGCTGGTTCTCACTGCCTCCTGGAACCCTTTCAAATGCCCCAGACAATTTGGCCCTCTCTGCTTTCCTGCGGACTCCATCCTCAAAAGCAGCTGTTTTCGCTTTCGGCAGCCTCCGGAGCAAAAAAGACAAACGTCCAGCTTTTGCTGCCACAGCAAAGGTGCCAGCGGGGAAAAGTAATGCTGGTTCTCACTGCCTCCTGGAACCCTTTCAAATGCCACAGACAATTTGGCCCTCTCTGCTTTCCTGCGGACTCCATCCTCAAAAGCAGCTGTTTTCGCTTTCGGCAGCCTCCGGAGCTAAAAAGACAAACGTCCAGCTTTTGCTGCCACAGCAAAGGTGCCAGCGGGGAAAAGTAATGCTGGTTCTCACTGCCTCCTGGAACCCTTTCAAATGCCACAGACAATTTGGCCCTCTCTGCTTTGCTGCGGACTCCATCCTCAAAAGCACCTGTTTTCGCTTTCGGCAGCCTCCGGAGCAAAAAAGACAAACGTCCAGCTTTTGCTGCCACAGCAAAGGTGCCAGCGGGGAAAAGTAATGCTGGTTCTCACTGCCTCCTGGAACCCTTTCAAATGCCACAGACAATTTGGCCCTCTCTGCTTTCCTGCGGACTCCATCCTCAAAAGCACCTGTTTTCGCTTTCGGCAGCCTCCGGAGCAAAAAAGACAAACGTCCAGCTTTTGCTGCCACAGCAAAGGTGCCAGCGGGGAAAAGTAATGCTGGTTCTCACTGCCTCCTGGAACCCTTTCAAATGCCACAGACAATTTGGCCCTCTCTGCTTTCCTGCGGACTCCATCCTCAAAAGCACCTGTTTTCGCTTTCGGCAGCCTCCGGAGCTAAAAAGACAAACGTCCAGCTTTTGCTGCCACAGCAAAGGTGCCAGCGGGGAAAAGTAATGCTGGTTCTCACTGCCTCCTGGAACCCTTTCAAATGCCCCAGACAATTTGGCCCTCTCTGCTTTCCTGCGGACTCCATCCTCAAAAGCACCTGTTTTCGCTTTCGGCAGCCTCCGGAGCAAAAAAGACAAACGTCCAGCTTTTGCTGCCACAGCAAAGGTGCCAGCGGGGAAAAGTAATGCTGGTTCTCACTGCCTCCTGGAACCCTTTCAAATGCCCCTGACAATTTGGCCCTCTCTGCTTTCCTGTGGACTCCATCCTCAAAAGCACCTGTTTTCGCTTTCGGCAGCCTCCGGAGCAAAAAAGACAAACGTCCAGCTTTTGCTGCCACAGCAAAGGTGCCAGCGGGGAAAAGTAATGCTGGTTCTCACTGCCTCCTGGAACCCTTTCAAATGCCACAGACAATTTGGCCCTCTCTGCTTTCCTGCGGACTCCATCCTCAAAAGAACCTATTTTTGCTTTCGGCGCCCTCCGGAGCAAAAAAGACAAACGTCCAGCTTTTGCTGCCACAGCAAAGGTACCAGCGGGGAAAAGTGATGCTGGTTCTCACTGCCTCCTGGAACCTCTTCAAATGCCACAGACAATTTGGCCCTCTCTGCTTTCCTGCGGACTCCATCCTCAAAAGCACCTGTTTTCACTTCTGGCAGCCTCCGGAGCAAAAAAGACAAACGTCCAGCTTTTGCTGCCACAGCAAAGGTGCCAGCGGGGAAAAGTAATGCTGGTTCTCACTGCCTCCTGGAACCCTTTCAAATGCCACAGACAATTTGGCCCTCTCTGCTTTCCTGCGGACTCCATCCTCAAAAGCACCTGTTTTCGCTTTCGGCAGCCTCCATTGCAAAAAATACAAACGTCCAGCTTTTGCTGCCACAGCAAAGGTGCCAGCGGGGAAAAGTAATGCTGGTTCTCACTGCCTCCTGGAACCCTTTCAAATGCCACAGACAATTTGGCCCTCTCTGCTTTCCTGCGGACTCCATCCTCAAAAGCACCTGTTTTCGCTTTCGGCAGCCTCCGGAGCAAAAAAGACAAACGTCCAGCTTTTGCTGCCACAGCAAAGGTGCCAGCGAGGAAAAGTAATGCTGGTTCTCACTGCCTCCTGGAACCTCTTCAAATGCCCCAGACAATTTGGCCCTCTCTGCTTTCCTGCGGACTCCATCCTCAAAAGCACCTGTTTTCGCTTTCGGCAGCCTCCGGAGCAAAAAAGACAAACGTCCAGCTTTTGCTGCCACAGCAAAGGTGCCAGCGGGGAAAAGTAATGCTGGTTCTCACTGCCTCCTGGAACTCTTTCAAATGCCACAGACAATTTGGCCCTCTCTGCTTTCCTGCGGACTCCATCCTCAAAAGAACCTATTTTCCCTTTCGGCGCCCTCCGGAGCAAAAAAGACAAACGTCCAGCTTTTGCTGCCACAGCAAAGGTGCCAGCGGGGAAAAGTAATGCTGGTTCTCACTGCCTCCTGGAACCCTTTCAAATGCCACAGACAATTTGGCCCTCTCTGCTTTCCTGCGGACTCCATCCTCAAAAGCACCTGTTTTCGCTTTCGGCAGCCTCCGGAGCAAAAAAGACAAACGTCCAGCTTTTGCTGCCACAGCAAAGGTGCCAGCGGGGAAAAGTAAAGCTGGTTCTCACTGCCTCCTGGAACCCTTTCAAATGCCACAGACAATTTGGCCCTCTCTGCTTTCCTGCGGACTCCATCCTCAAAAGCACCTGTTTTCGCTTTCGGCAGCGTCCGGAGCAAAAAAGACAAACGTCCAGCTTTTGCTGCCACAGCAAAGGTGCCAGCGGGGAAAAGTAATGCTGGTTCTCACTGCCTCCTGGAACCTCTTCAAATGCCCCAGACAATTTGGCCCTCTCTGCTTTCCTGCGGACTCCATCCTCAAAAGCACCTGTTTTCGCTTTCGGCAGCCTCCGGAGCAAAAAAGACAAACGTCCAGCTTTTGCTGCCACAGCAAAGGTGCCAGCGGGGAAAAGTAATGCTGGTTCTCACTGCCTCCTGGAACCCTTTCAAATGCCACAGACAATTTGGCCCTCTCTGCTTTCCTGCGGACTCCATCCTCAAAAGAACCTATTTTTGCTTTCGGCGCCCTCCGGAGCAAAAAAGACAAACGTCCAGCTTTTGCTGCCACAGCAAAGGTACCAGCGGGGAAAAGTAATGCTGGTTCTCACTGCCTCCTGGAACCTCTTCAAATGCCCCAGACAATTTGGCCCTCTCTGCTTTCCTGCGGACTCCATCCTCAAAAGCACCTGTTTTCGCTTTCGGCAGCCTCCGGAGCAAAAAAGACAAACGTCCAGCTTTTGCTGCCACAGCAAAGGTGCCAGCGGGGAAAAGTAATGCTGGTTCTCACTGCCTCCTGGAACCCTTTCAAATGCCACAGACAATTTGGCCCTCTCTGCTTTCCTGCGGACTCCATCCTCAAAAGCACCTGTTTTTACTTTCGGCAGCCTCCATTGCAAAAAATACAAACGTCCAGCTTTTGCTGCCACAGCAAAGGTGCCAGCGGGGAAAAGTAATGCTGGTTCTCACTGCCTCCTGGAACCCTTTCAAATGCCACAGACAATTTGGCCCTCTCTGCTTTCCTGCGGACTCCATCCTCAAAAGCACCTGTTTTCGCTTTCGGCAGCCTCCGGAGCAAAAAAGACAAACGTCCAGCTTTTGCTGCCACAGCAAAGGTGCCAGCGGGGAAAAGTAATGCTGGTTCTCACTGCCTCCTGGAACCTCTTCAAATGCCCCAGACAATTTGGCCCTCTCTGCTTTCCTGCGGACTCCATCCTCAAAAGCACCTGTTTTCGCTTTCGGCAGCCTCCGGAGCAAAAAAGACAAACGTCCAGCTTTTGCTTCCACAGCAAAGGTGCCAGCGGGGAAAAGTAATGCTGGTTCTCACTGCCTCGTGGAACTCTTTCAAATGCCACAGACAATTTGGCCCTCTCTGCTTTCCTGCGGACTCCATCCTCAAAAGAACCTATTTTCCCTTTCGGCGCCCTCCGGAGCAAAAAAGACAAACGTCCAGCTTTTGCTGCCACAGCAAAGGTGCCAGCGGGGAAAAGTAATGCTGGTTCTCACTGCCTCCTGGAACCCTTTCAAATGCCACAGACAATTTGGCCCTCTCTGCTTTCCTGCGGACTCCATCCTCAAAAGCACCTGTTTTCGCTTTCGGCAGCCTCCGGAGCAAAAAAGACAAACGTCCAGCTTTTGCTGCCACAGCAAAGGTGCCAGCGGGGAAAAGTAATGCTGGTTCTCACTGCCTCCTGGAACCTCTTCAAATGCCCCAGACAATTTAGCCCTCTCTGCTTTCCTGCGGACTCCATCCTCAAAAGCACCTGTTTTCGCTTTTGGCAACCTCCGGAGCAAAAAAGACAAACGTCCAGCTTTTGCTGCCACAGCAAAGGTGCCAGCGGGGAAAAGTAATGCTGGTTCTCACTGCCTCCTGGAACCCTTTCAAATGCCCCAGACAATTTGGCCCTCTCTGCTTTCCTGCGGACTCCATCCTCAAAAGCAGCTGTTTTCGCTTTCGGCAGCCTCCGGAGCAAAAAAGACAAACGTCCAGCTTTTGCTGCCACAGCAAAGGTGCCAGCGGGGAAAAGTAATGCTGGTTCTCACTGCCTCCTGGAACCCTTTCAAATGCCCCTGACAATTTGGCCCTCTCTGCTTTCCTGCGGACTCTATCCTCAAAAGCGCCTTTTTTCACTTTCGGCGCCCTCCGGTGGTAAAAAGACAAACGTCCAGCTTTTGCTGCCACAGCAAAGGTGCCAGCGGGGAAAAGTAATGCTGGTTCTCACTGCCTCCTGGAACCCTTTCAAATGCCACAGACAATTTGGCCCTCTCTGCTTTCCTGCGGACTCCATCCTCAAAAGCACCTGTTTTCGCTTTCGGCAGCGTCCGGAGCAAAAAAGACAAACGTCCAGCTTTTGCTGCCACAGCAAAGGTGCCAGCGGGGAAAAGTAATGCTGGTTCTCACTGCCTCCTGGAACCTCTTCAAATGCCCCAGACAATTTGGCCCTCTCTGCTTTCCTGCGGACTCCATCCTCAAAAGCACCTGTTTTCGCTTTCGGCAGCCTCCGGAGCAAAAAAGACAAACGTCCAGCTTTTGCTGCCACAGCAAAGGTGCCAGCGGGGAAAAGTAATGCTGGTTCTCACTGCCTCCTGGAACCCTTTCAAATGCCACAGACAATTTGGCCCTCTCTGCTTTCCTGCGGACTCCATCCTCAAAAGAACCTATTTTTGCTTTCGGCGCCCTCCGGAGCAAAAAAGACAAACGTCCAGCTTTTGCTGCCACAGCAAAGGTACCAGCGGGGAAAAGTAATGCTGGTTCTCACTGCCTCCTGGAACCTCTTCAAATGCCCCAGACAATTTGGCCCTCTCTGCTTTCCTGCGGACTCCATCCTCAAAAGCACCTGTTTTCGCTTTCGGCAGCCTCCGGAGCAAAAAAGACAAACGTCCAGCTTTTGCTGCCACAGCAAAGGTGCCAGCGGGGAAAAGTAATGCTGGTTCTCACTGCCTCCTGGAACCCTTTCAAATGCCACAGACAATTTGGCCCTCTCTGCTTTCCTGCGGACTCCATCCTCAAAAGCACCTGTTTTTACTTTCGGCAGCCTCCATTGCAAAAAATACAAACGTCCAGCTTTTGCTGCCACAGCAAAGGTGCCAGCGGGGAAAAGTAATGCTGGTTCTCACTGCCTCCTGGAACCCTTTCAAATGCCACAGACAATTTGGCCCTCTCTGCTTTCCTGCGGACTCCATCCTCAAAAGCACCTGTTTTCGCTTTCGGCAGCCTCCGGAGCAAAAAAGACAAACGTCCAGCTTTTGCTGCCACAGCAAAGGTGCCAGCGGGGAAAAGTAATGCTGGTTCTCACTGCCTCCTGGAACCTCTTCAAATGCCCCAGACAATTTGGCCCTCTCTGCTTTCCTGCGGACTCCATCCTCAAAAGCACCTGTTTTCGCTTTCGGCAGCCTCCGGAGCAAAAAAGACAAACGTCCAGCTTTTGCTGCCACAGCAAAGGTGCCAGCGGGGAAAAGTAATGCTGGTTCTCACTGCCTCCTGGAACTCTTTCAAATGCCACAGACAATTTGGCCCTCTCTGCTTTCCTGCGGACTCCATCCTCAAAAGAACCTATTTTCCCTTTCGGCGCCCTCCGGAGCAAAAAAGACAAACGTCCAGCTTTTGCTGCCACAGCAAAGGTGCCAGCGGGGAAAAGTAATGCTGGTTCTCACTGCCTCCTGGAACCCTTTCAAATGCCACAGACAATTTGGCCCTCTCTGCTTTCCTGCGGACTCCATCCTCAAAAGCACCTGTTTTCGCTTTCGGCAGCCTCCGGAGCAAAAAAGACAAACGTCCAGCTTTTGCTGCCACAGCAAAGGTGCCAGCGGGGAAAAGTAATGCTGGTTCTCACTGCCTCCTGGAACCTCTTCAAATGCCCCAGACAATTTAGCCCTCTCTGCTTTCCTGCGGACTCCATCCTCAAAAGCACCTGTTTTCGCTTTTGGCAACCTCCGGAGCAAAAAAGACAAACGTCCAGCTTTTGCTGCCACAGCAAAGGTGCCAGCGGGGAAAAGTAATGCTGGTTCTCACTGCCTCCTGGAACCCTTTCAAATGCCACAGACAATTTGGCCCTCTCTGCTTTCCTGCGGACTCCATCCTCAAAAGCACCTGTTTTCGCTTTCGGCAGCCTCCGGAGCAAAAAAGACAAACGTCCAGCTTTTGCTGCCACAGCAAAGGTGCCAGCGGGGAAAAGTAATGCTGGTTCTCACTGCCTCCTGGAACCCTTTCAAATGCCCCTGACAATTTGGCCCTCTCTGCTTTCCTGTGGACTCCATCCTCAAAAGCACCTGTTTTCGCTTTTGGCAGCCTCCGGAGCAAAAAAGACAAACGGCCAGCTTTTGCTGCCACAGCAAAGGTGCCAGCGGGGAAAAGTAATGCTGGTTCTCACTGCCTCCTGGAACCCTTTCAAATGCCCCTGACAATTTGGCCCTCTCTGCTTTCCTGCGGACTCTATCCTCAAAAGCGCCTTTTTTCACTTTCGGCGCCCTCCGGTGGTAAAAAGACAAACGTCCAGCTTTTGCTGCCACAGCAAAGGTGCCAGCGGGGAAAAGTAATGCTGGTTCTCACTGCCTCCTGGAACTCTTTCAAATGCCCCTGACAATTTGGCCCTCTCTGCTTTCCTGCGGACTCCATCCTCAAAAGCACCTATTTTCGCTTTCGGCAGCCTCCGGAGCAAAAAAGACAAACGTCCAGCTTTTGCTGCCACAGCAAAGGTGCCAGCGGGGAAAAGTAATGCTGGTTCTCACTGCCTCCTGGAACCCTTTCAAATGCCACAGACAATTTGGCCCTCTCTGCTTTCCTGCGGACTCCATCCTCAAAAGCACCTGTTTTCGCTTTCGGCAGCCTCCGGAGCAAAAAAGACAAACGTCCAGCTTTTGCTGCCACAGCAAAGGTGCCAGCGGGGAAAAGTAATGGTGGTTCTCACTGCCTCCTGGAACCCTTTCAAATGCCCCAGACAATTTGGCCCTCTCTGCTTTCCTGCAGACTCCATCCTCAAAAGCACCTGTTTTCGCTTTCGGCAGCCTCCGGAGCAAAAAAGACAAACGTCCAGCTTTTGCTGCCACAGCAAAGGTGCCAGCGGGGAAAAGTAATGCTGGTTCTCACTGCCTCCTGGAACCCTTTCAAATGCCCTAGACAATTTAGCCCTCTCTGCTTTCCTGCGGACTCTATCCTCAAAAGCGCCTTTTTTCACTTTCGGCGCCCTCCGGTGGTAAAAAGACAAACGTCCAGCTTTTGCTGCCACAGCAAAGGTGCCAGCGGGGAAAAGTAATGCTGGTTCTCACTGCCTCCTGGAACTCTTTCAAATGCCACAGACAATTTGGCCCTCTCTGCTTTCCTGTGGACTCCATCCTCAAAAGCACCTATTTTCGCTTTCGGCAGCCTCCGGAGCAAAAAAGACAAACGTCCAGCTTTTGCTGCCACAGCAAAGGTACCAGCGGGGAAAAGTAATGCTGGTTCTCACTGCCTCCTGGAACCTCTTCAAATGCCACAGACAATTTGGCCCTCTCTGCTTTCCTGCGGACTCCATCCTCAAAAGCACCTGTTTTCACTTTCGGCAGCCTCCGGAGCAAAAAAGACAAACGTCCAGCTTTTGTTGCCACAGCAAAGGTGCCAGCGGGGAAAAGTAATGCTGGTTCTCACTGCCTCCTTGGAACCCTTTCAAATGCCACAGACAATTTGGCCCTCTCTGCTTTCCTGCGGACTCCATCCTCAAAAGCACCTGTTTTTACTTTCGGCAGCCTCCATTGCAAAAAATACAAACGTCCAGCTTTTGCTGCCACAGCAAAGGTGCCAGCGGGGAAAAGTAATGCTGGTTCTCACTGCCTCCTGGAACCCTTTCAAATGCCACAGACAATTTGGCCCTCTCTGCTTTCCTGCGGACTCCATCCTCAAAAGCACCTGTTTTCGCTTTCGGCAGCCTCCGGAGCAAAAAAGACAAACGTCCAGCTTTTGCTGCCACAGCAAAGGTGCCAGCGGGGAAAAGTAATGCTGGTTCTCACTGCCTCCTGGAACCTCTTCAAATGCCCCAGACAATTTGGCCCTCTCTGCTTTCCTGCGGACTCCATCCTCAAAAGCACCTGTTTTCGCTTTTGGCAGCCTCCGGAGCAAAAATACAAACGTCCAGCTTTTGCTGCCACAGCAAAGGTGCCAGCGGGGAAAAGTAATGCTGGTTCTCACTGCCTCCTGGAACTCTTTCAAATGCCACAGACAATTTGGCCCTCTCTGCTTTCCTGCGGACTCCATCCTCAAAAGAACCTATTTTCCCTTTCGGCGCCCTCCGGAGCAAAAAAGACAAACGTCCAGCTTTTGCTGCCACAGCAAAGGTGCCAGCGGGGAAAAGTAATGCTGGTTCTCACTGCCTCCTGGAACCCTTTCAAATGCCACAGACAATTTGGCCCTCTCTGCTTTCCTGCGGACTCCATCCTCAAAAGCACCTGTTTTCGCTTTCGGCAGCCTCCGGAGCAAAAAAGACAAACGTCCAGCTTTTGCTGCCACAGCAAAGGTGCCAGCGGGGAAAAGTAATGCTGGTTCTCACTGCCTCCTGGAACCTCTTCAAATGCCACAGACAATTTGGCCCTCTCTGCTTTCCTGCGGTCTCCATCCTCAAAAGCACCTGTTTTCGCTTTCGGCAGCCTCCGGAGCAAAAAAGACAAACGTCCAGCTTTTGCTGCCACAGCAAAGGTGCCAGCAGGGAAAAGTAATGCTGGTTCTCACTGCCTCCTGGAACCCTTTCAAATGCCCCTGACAATTTGGCCCTCTCTGCTTTCCTGTGGACTCCATCCTCAAAAGCACCTGTTTTCGCTTTCGGCAGCCTCCGGAGCAAAAAAGACAAACGTCCAGCTTTTGCTGCCACAGCAAAGGTGCCAGCGGGGAAAAGTAATGCTGGTTCTCACTGCCTCCTGGAACCCTTTCAAATGCCCCTGACAATTTGGCCCTCTCTGCTTTCCTGCGGACTCTATCCTCAAAAGCGCCTTTTTTCACTTTCGGCGCCCTCCGGTGGTAAAATACAAACGTCCAGCTTTTGCTGCCACAGCAAAGGTGCCAGCGGGGAAAAGTAATGCTGGTTCTCACTGCCTCCTGGAACTCTTTCAAATGCCACAGACAATTTGGCCCTCTCTGCTTTCCTGCGGACTCCATCCTCAAAAGCACCTGTTTTCGCTTTCGGCAGCCTCCGGAGCAAAAAAGACAAACGTCCAGCTTTTGCTGCCACAGCAAAGGTGCCAGCGGGGAAAAGTAATGCTGGTTCTCACTGCCTCCTGGAACCCTTTCAAATGCCCCTGACAATTTGGCCCTCTCTGCTTTCCTGCGGACTCTATCCTCAAAAGCGCCTTTTTTCACTTTCGGCGCCCTCCGGTGGTAAAAAGACAAACGTCCAGCTTTTGCTGCCACAGCAAAGGTGCCAGCGGGGAAAAGTAATGCTGGTTCTCACTGCCTCCTGGAACTCTTTCAAATGCCACAGACAATTTGGCCCTCTCTGCTTTCCTGCGGACTCCATCCTCAAAAGCACCTATTTTCGCTTTCGGCAGCCTCCGGAGCAAAAAAGACAAACGTCCAGCTTTTGCTGCCACAGCAAAGGTGCCAGCGGGGAAAAGTAATGCTGGTTCTCACTGCCTCCTGGAACCCTTTCAAATGCCACAGACAATTTGGCCCTCTCTGCTTTCCTGCGGACTCCATCCTCAAAAGCACCTGTTTTCGCTTTCGGCAGCCTCCGGAGCAAAAAAGACAAACGGCCAGCTTTTGCTGCCACAGCAAAGGTGCCAGCGGGGAAAAGTAATGCTGGTTCTCACTGCCTCCTGGAACCCTTTCAAATGCCCCAGACAATTTGGCCCTCTCTGCTTTCCTGTAGACTCCATCCTCAAAAGCACCTGTTTTCGCTTTCGGCAGCCTCCGGAGCAAAAAAGACAAACGTCCAGCTTTTGCTGCCACAGCAAAGGTGCCAGCGGGGAAAAGTAATGCTGGTTCTCACTGCCTCCTGGAACCCTTTCAAATGCCCTAGACAATTTAGCCCTCTCTGCTTTCCTGCGGACTCTATCCTCAAAAGCGCCTTTTTTCACTTTCGGCGCCCTCCGGTGGTAAAAAGACAAACGTCCAGCTTTTGCTGCCACAGCAAAGGTGCCAGCGGGGAAAAGTAATGCTGGTTCTCACTGCCTCCTGGAACTCTTTCAAATGCCACAGACAATTTGGCCCTCTCTGCTTTCCTGTGGACTCCATCCTCAAAAGCACCTATTTTCGCTTTCGGCAGCCTCCGGAGCAAAAAAGACAAACGTCCAGCTTTTGCTGCCACAGCAAAGGTACCAGCGGGGAAAAGTAATGCTGGTTCTCACTGCCTCCTGGAACCTCTTCAAATGCCACAGACAATTTGGCCCTCTCTGCTTTCCTGCGGACTCCATCCTCAAAAGCACCTGTTTTCACTTTCGGCAGCCTCCGGAGCAAAAAAGACAAACGTCCAGCTTTTGTTGCCACAGCAAAGGTGCCAGCGGGGAAAAGTAATGCTGGTTCTCACTGCCTCCTTGGAACCCTTTCAAATGCCACAGACAATTTGGCCCTCTCTGCTTTCCTGCGGACTCCATCCTCAAAAGCACCTGTTTTTACTTTCGGCAGCCTCCATTGCAAAAAATACAAACGTCCAGCTTTTGCTGCCACAGCAAAGGTGCCAGCGGGGAAAAGTAATGCTGGTTCTCACTGCCTCCTGGAACCCTTTCAAATGCCACAGACAATTTGGCCCTCTCTGCTTTCCTGCGGACTCCATCCTCAAAAGCACCTGTTTTCGCTTTCGGCAGCCTCCGGAGCAAAAAAGACAAACGTCCAGCTTTTGCTGCCACAGCAAAGGTGCCAGCGGGGAAAAGTAATGCTGGTTCTCACTGCCTCCTGGAACCTCTTCAAATGCCCCAGACAATTTGGCCCTCTCTGCTTTCCTGCGGACTCCATCCTCAAAAGCACCTGTTTTCGCTTTTGGCAGCCTCCGGAGCAAAAATACAAACGTCCAGCTTTTGCTGCCACAGCAAAGGTGCCAGCGGGGAAAAGTAATGCTGGTTCTCACTGCCTCCTGGAACTCTTTCAAATGCCACAGACAATTTGGCCCTCTCTGCTTTCCTGCGGACTCCATCCTCAAAAGAACCTATTTTCCCTTTCGGCGCCCTCCGGAGCAGAAAAGACAAACGTCCAGCTTTTGCTGCCACAGCAAAGGTGCCAGCGGGGAAAAGTAATGCTGGTTCTCACTGCCTCCTGGAACCCTTTCAAATGCCACAGACAATTTGGCCCTCTCTGCTTTCCTGCGGACTCCATCCTCAAAAGCACCTGTTTTCGCTTTCGGCAGCCTCCGGAGCAAAAAAGACAAACGTCCAGCTTTTGCTGCCACAGCAAAGGTGCCAGCGGGGAAAAGTAATGCTGGTTCTCACTGCCTCCTGGAACCTCTTCAAATGCCACAGACAATTTGGCCCTCTCTGCTTTCCTGCGGTCTCCATCCTCAAAAGCACCTGTTTTCGCTTTCGGCAGCCTCCGGAGCAAAAAAGACAAACGGCCAGCTTTTGCTGCCACAGCAAAGGTGCCAGCGGGGAAAAGTAATGCTGGTTCTCACTGCCTCCTGGAACCCTTTCAAATGCCCCTGACAATTTGGCCCTCTCTGCTTTCCTGCGGACTCTATCCTCAAAAGCGCCTTTTTTCACTTTCGGCGCCCTCCGGTGGTAAAAAGACAAACGTCCAGCTTTTGCTGCCACAGCAAAGGTGCCAGCGGGGAAAAGTAATGCTGGTTCTCACTGCCTCCTGGAACTCTTTCAAATGCCACAGACAATTTGGCCCTCTCTGCTTTCCTGCGGACTCCATCCTCAAAAGCACCTGTTTTCGCTTTCGGCAGCCTCCGGAGCAAAAAAGACAAACGTCCAGCTTTTGCTGCCACAGCAAAGGTGCCAGCGGGGAAAAGTAATGCTGGTTCTCACTGCCTCCTGGAACCTCTTCAAATGCCCCAGACAATTTAGCCCTCTCTGCTTTCCTGCGGACTCCATCCTCAAAAGCACCTGTTTTCGCTTTTGGCAACCTCCGGAGCAAAAAAGACAAACGTCCAGCTTTTGCTGCCACAGCAAAGGTGCCAGCGGGGAAAAGTAATGCTGGTTCTCACTGCCTCCTGGAACCCTTTCAAATGCCCCAGACAATTTGGCCCTCTCTGCTTTCCTGCGGACTCCATCCTCAAAAGCACCTGTTTTCGCTTTCGGCAGCCTCCGGAGCAAAAAAGACAAACGTCCAGCTTTTGCTGCCACAGCAAAGGTGCCAGCGGGGAAAAGTAATGCTGGTTCTTACTGCCTCCTGGAACCCTTTCAAATGCCCCTGACAATTTGGCCCTCTCTGCTTTCCTGTGGACTCCATCCTCAAAAGCACCTGTTTTCGCTTTCGGCAGCCTCCGGAGCAAAAAAGACAAACGGCCAGCTTTTGCTGCCACAGCAAAGGTGCCAGCGGGGAAAAGTAATGCTGGTTCTCACTGCCTCCTGGAACCCTTTCAAATGCCCCTGACAATTTGGCCCTCTCTGCTTTCCTGCGGACTCTATCCTCAAAAGCGCCTTTTTTCACTTTCGGCGCCCTCCGGTGGTAAAAAGACAAACGTCCAGCTTTTGCTGCCACAGCAAAGGTACCAGCAGGGAAAAGTAATGCTGGTTCTCACTGCCTCCTGGAACCTCTTCAAATGCCCCAGACAATTTGGCCCTCTCTGCTTTCCTGCGGACTCCATCCTCAAAAGCACCTATTTTCGCTTTCGGCAGCCTCCGGAGCAAAAAAGACAAACGTCCAGCTTTTGCTGCCACAGCAAAGGTGCCAGCGGGGAAAAGTAATGCTGGTTCTCACTGCCTCCTGGAACCCTTTCAAATGCCCCTGACAATTTGGCCCTCTCTGCTTTCCTGCGGACTCTATCCTCAAAAGCGCCTTTTTTCACTTTCGGCGCCCTCCGGTGGTAAAAAGACAAACGTCCAGCTTTTGCTGCCACAGCAAAGGTGCCAGCGGGGAAAAGTAATGCTGGTTCTCACTGCCTCCTGGAACTCTTTCAAATGCCACAGACAATTTGGCCCTCTCTGCTTTCCTGCGGACTCCATCCTCAAAAGCACCTGTTTTCGCTTTCGGCAGACTCCGGAGCAAAAAAGACAAACGTCCAGCTTTTGCTGCCACAGCAAAGGTGCCAGCGGGGAAAAGTAATGCTGGTTCTCACTGCCTCCTGGAACCTCTTCAAATGCCCCAGACAATTTAGCCCTCTCTGCTTTCCTGCGGACTCCATCCTCAAAAGCACCTGTTTTCGCTTTTGGCAACCTCCGGAGCAAAAAAGACAAACGTCCAGCTTTTGCTGCCACAGCAAAGGTGCCAGCGGGGAAAAGTAATGCTGGTTCTCACTGCCTCCTGGAACCCTTTCAAATGCCCCAGACAATTTGGCCCTCTCTGCTTTCCTGCGGACTCCATCCTCAAAAGCACCTGTTTTCGCTTTCGGCAGCCTCCGGAGCAAAAAAGACAAACGTCCAGCTTTTGCTGCCACAGCAAAGGTGCCAGCGGGGAAAAGTAATGCTGGTTCTTACTGCCTCCTGGAACCCTTTCAAATGCCCCTGACAATTTGGCCCTCTCTGCTTTCCTGTGGACTCCATCCTCAAAAGCACCTGTTTTCGCTTTCGGCAGCCTCCGGAGCAAAAAAGACAAACGGCCAGCTTTTGCTGCCACAGCAAAGGTGCCAGCGGGGAAAAGTAATGCTGGTTCTCACTGCCTCCTGGAACGCTTTCAAATGCCCCAGACAATTTGGCCCTCTCTGCTTTCCTGCGGACTCTATCCTCAAAAGCGCATTTTTTCACTTTCGGCGCCCTCCGGTGGTAAAAAGACAAACGTCCAGCTTTTGCTGCCACAGCAAAGGTACCAGCGGGGAAAAGTAATGCTGGTTCTCACTGCCTCCTGGAACCTCTTCAAATGCCCCAGACAATTTGGCCCTCTCTGCTTTCCTGCGGACTCCATCCTCAAAAGCACCTATTTTCGCTTTCGGCAGCCTCCGGAGCAAAAAAGACAAACGTCCAGCTTTTGCTGCCACAGCAAAGGTGCCAGCGGGGAAAAGTAATGCTGGTTCTCACTGCCTCCTGGAACCCTTTCAAATGCCACAGACAATTTGGCCCTCTCTGCTTTCCTGCGGACTCCATCCTCAAAAGCACCTGTTTTCGCTTTCGGCAGCCTCCGGAGCAAAAAAGACAAACGTCCAGCTTTTGCTGCCACAGCAAAGGTGCCAGCGGGGAAAAGTAATGCTGGTTCTCACTGCCTCCTGGAACCCTTTCAAATGCCCCAGACAATTTGGCCCTCTCTGCTTTCCTGCAGACTCCATCCTCAAAAGCACCTGTTTTCGCTTTCGGCAGCCTCCGGAGCAAAAAAGACAAACGTCCAGCTTTTGCTGCCACAGCAAAGGTGCCAGCGGGGAAAAGTAATGCTGGTTCTCACTGCCTCCTGGAACCCTTTCAAATGCCCTAGACAATTTAGCCCTCTCTGCTTTCCTGCGGACTCCATCCTCAAAAGCACCTTTTTTCACTTTCGGCGCCCTCCGGTGGTAAAAAGACAAACGTCCAGCTTTTGCTGCCACAGCAAAGGTGCCAGCGGGGAAAAGTAATGCTGGTTCTCACTGCCTCCTGGAACTCTTTCAAATGCCACAGACAATTTGGCCCTCTCTGCTTTCCTGTGGACTCCATCCTCAAAAGCACCTATTTTCGCTTTCGGCAGCCTCCGGAGCAAAAAAGACAAACGTCCAGCTTTTGCTGCCACAGCAAAGGTACCAGCGGGGAAAAGTAATGCTGGTTCTCACTGCCTCCTGGAACCTCTTCAAATGCCACAGACAATTTGGCCCTCTCTGCTTTCCTGCGGACTCCATCCTCAAAAGCACCTGTTTTCACTTTCGGCAGCCTCCGGAGCAAAAAAGACAAACGTCCAGCTTTTGTTGCCACAGCAAAGGTGCCAGCGGGGAAAAGTAATGCTGGTTCTCACTGCCTCCTGGAACCCTTTCAAATGCCACAGACAATTTGGCCCTCTCTGCTTTCCTGCGGACTCCATCCTCAAAAGAACCTATTTTCCCTTTCGGCGCCCTCCGGAGCAAAAAAGACAAACGTCCAGCTTTTGCTGCCACAGCAAAGGTGCCAGCGGGGAAAAGTAATGCTGGTTCTCACTGCCTCCTGGAACCCTTTCAAATGCCACAGACAATTTGGCCCTCTCTGCTTTCCTGCGGACTCCATCCTCAAAAGCACCTGTTTTCGCTTTCGGCAGCCTCCGGAGCAAAAAAGACAAACGTCCAGCTTTTGCTGCCACAGCAAAGGTGCCAGCGGGGAAAAGTAATGCTGGTTCTCACTGCCTCCTGGAACCCTTTCAAATGCCCTAGACAATTTAGCCCTCTCTGCTTTCCTGCGGACTCTATCCTCAAAAGCGCCTTTTTTCACTTTCGGCGCCCTCCGGTGGTAAAAAGACAAACGTCCAGCTTTTGCTGCCACAGCAAAGGTGCCAGCGGGGAAAAGTAATGCTGGTTCTCACTGCCTCCTGGAACTCTTTCAAATGCCACAGACAATTTGGCCCTCTCTGCTTTCCTGTGGACTCCATCCTCAAAAGCACCTATTTTCGCTTTCGGCAGCCTCCGGAGCAAAAAAGACAAACGTCCAGCTTTTGCTGCCACAGCAAAGGTACCAGCGGGGAAAAGTAATGCTGGTTCTCACTGCCTCCTGGAACCTCTTCAAATGCCACAGACAATTTGGCCCTCTCTGCTTTCCTGCGGACTCCATCCTCAAAAGCACCTGTTTTCACTTTCGGCAGCCTCCGGAGCAAAAAAGACAAACGTCCAGCTTTTGTTGCCACAGCAAAGGTGCCAGCGGGGAAAAGTAATGCTGGTTCTCACTGCCTCCTGGAACCCTTTCAAATGCCACAGACAATTTGGCCCTCTCTGCTTTCCTGCGGACTCCATCCTCAAAAGAACCTATTTTCATTTTCGGCGCCCTCCGGAGCAAAAAAGACAAACGTCCAGCTTTTGCTGCCACAGCAAAGGTGCCAGCGGGGAAAAGTAATGCTGGTTCTCACTGCCTCCTGGAACCCTTTCAAATGCCACAGACAATTTGGCCCTCTCTGCTTTCCTGCGGACTCCATCCTCAAAAGCACCTGTTTTCGCTTTCGGCAGCCTCCGGAGCAAAAAAGACAAACGTCCAGCTTTTGCTGCCACAGCAAAGGTGCCAGCGGGGAAAAGTAATGCTGGTTCTCACTGCCTCCTGGAACTCTTTCAAATGCCCCAGACAATTTGGCCCTCTCTGCTTTCCTGTGGACTCCATCCTCAAAAGCACCTATTTTCGCTTTCGGCAGCCTCCGGAGCAAAAAAGACAAACGTCCAGCTTTTGCTGCCACAGCAAAGGTACCAGCAAGGAAAAGTAATGCTGGTTCTCACTGCCTCCTGGAACCTCTTCAAATGCCACAGACAATTTGGCCCTCTCTGCTTTCCTGCGGACTCCATCCTCAAAAGCACCTGTTTTCACTTTCGGCAGCCTCCGGAGCAAAAAAGACAAACGTCCAGCTTTTGTTGCCACAGCAAAGGTGCCAGCGGGGAAAAGTAATGCTGGTTCTCACTGCCTCCTGGAACCCTTTCAAATGCCACAGACAATTTGGCCCTCTCTGCTTTCCTGCGGACTCCATCCTCAAAAGAACCTATTTTCCATTTCGGCGCCCTCCGGAGCAAAAAAGACAAACGTCCAGCTTTTGCTGCCACAGCAAAGGTGCCAGCGGGGAAAAGTAATGCTGGTTCTCACTGCCTCCTGGAACCCTTTCAAATGCCACAGACAATTTGGCCCTCTCTGCTTTCCTGCGGACTCCATCCTCAAAAGCACCTGTTTTCGCTTTCGGCAGCCTCCGGAGCAAAAAAGACAAACGTCCAGCTTTTGCTGCCACAGCAAAGGTGCCAGCGGGGAAAAGTAATGCTGGTTCTCACTGCCTCCTGGAACCTCTTCAAATGCCACAGACAATTTGGCCCTCTCTGCTTTCCTGCGGTCTCCATCCTCAAAAGCACCTGTTTTCGCTTTCGGCAGCCTCCGGAGCAAAAAAGACAAACGTCCAGCTTTTGCTGCCACAGCAAAGGTGCCAGCGGGGAAAAGTAATGCTGGTTCTCACTGCCTCCTGGAACCCTTTCAAATGCCACAGACAATTTGGCCCTCTCTGCTTTCCTGTGGACTCCATCCTCAAAAGCACCTGTTTTCGCTTTCGGCAGCCTCCGGAGCAAAAAAGACAAACGGCCAGCTTTTGCTGCCACAGCAAAGGTGCCAGCGGGGAAAAGTAATGCTGGTTCTCACTGCCTCCTGGAACCCTTTCAAATGCCCCTGACAATTTGGCCCTCTCTGCTTTCCTGCGGACTCTATCCTCAAAAGCGCCTTTTTTCACTTTCGGCGCCCTCCGGTGGTAAAAAGACAAACGTCCAGCTTTTGCTGCCACAGCAAAGGTGCCAGCGGGGAAAAGTAATGCTGGTTCTCACTGCCTCCTGGAACTCTTTCAAATGCCACAGACAATTTGGCCCTCTCTGCTTTCCTGCGGACTCCATCCTCAAAAGCACCTATTTTCGCTTTCGGCAGCCTCCGGAGCAAAAAAGACAAACGTCCAGCTTTTGCTGCCACAGCAAAGGTGCCAGCGGGGAAAAGTAATGCTGGTTCTCACTGCCTCCAGGAACCCTTTCAAATGCCACAGACAATTTGGCCCTCTCTGCTTTCCTGTGGACTCCATCCTCAAAAGCACCTGTTTTCGCTTTCGGCAGCCTCCGGAGCAAAAAAGACAAACGTCCAGCTTTTGCTGCCACAGCAAAGGTGCCAGCGGGGAAAAGTAATGCTGGTTCTCACTGCCTCCTGGAACTCTTTCAAATGCCACAGACAATTTGGCCCTCTCTGCTTTCCTGCGGACTCCATCCTCAAAAGCACCTGTTTTCGCTTTCGGCAGCCTCCGGAGCAAAAAAGACAAACGTCCAGCTTTTGCTGCCACAGCAAAGGTGCCAGCGGGGAAAAGTAATGCTGGTTCTCACTGCCTCCTGGAACCTCTTCAAATGCCACAGACAATTTGGCCCTCTCTGCTTTCCTGCGGACTCCATCCTCAAAAGCACCTGTTTTCACTTTCGGCAGCCTCCGGAGCAAAAAAGACAAACGTCCAGCTTTTGCTGCCACAGCAAAGGTGCCAGCGGGGAAAAGTAATGCTGGTTCTCACTGCCTCCTGGAACCCTTTAAAATGCCACAGACAATTTGGCCCTCTCTGCTTTCCTGTGGACTCCATCCTCAAAAGCACCTGTTTTCGCTTTCGGCAGCCTCCGGAGCAAAAAAGACAAACGTCCAGCTTTTGCTGCCACAGCAAAGGTGCCAGCGGGGAAAAGTAATGCTGGTTCTCACTGCCTCCTGGAACCCTTTCAAATGCCACAGACAATTTGGCCCTCTCTGCTTTCCTGCGGACTCCATCCTCAAAAGCACCTGTTTTCGCTTTCGGCAGCCTCCGGAGCAAAAAAGACAAACGTCCAGCTTTTGCTGCCACAGCAAAGGTGCCAGCGGGGAAAAGTAATGCTGGTTCTCACTGCCTCCTGGAACCTCTTCAAATGCCCCAGACATTTTGGCCCTCTCTGCTTTCCTGCGGACTCCATCCTCAAAAGCACCTGTTTTCGCTTTCGGCAGCCTCCGGAGCAAAAAAGACAAACGTCCAGCTTTTGCTGCCACAGCAAAGGTGCCAGCGGGGAAAAGTAATGCTGGTTCTCACTGCCTCCTGGAACTCTTTCAAATGCCTTGTTTGGCCCTCTCTGCTTTCCTGCGGGACTCCATCCTCCAAAAGAACCTATTTTCCCTTTCGGCGCCCTCCGGAGCAAAAAAGACAAACGTCCAGCTTTTGCTGCCACAGCAAAGGTGCCAGCGGGGAAAAGTAATGCTGGTTCTCACTGCCTCCTGGAACCCTTTCAAATGCCCCTGACAATTTGGCCCTCTCTGCTTTCCTGCGGACTCCCATCCTCAAAAGCACCTGTTTTCGCTTTCGGCAGCCTCCGGAGCAAAAAGACAAACGTCCAGCTTTTGCTGCCACAGCAAAGGTGCCAGCGGGGAAAAGTAATGCTGGTTCTCACTGCCTCCTGGAACCCTTTCAAATGCCACAGACAATTTGGCCCTCTCTGCTTTCCTGCGGACTCCATCCTCAAAAGAACCTATTTTTGCTTTCGGCGCCCTCCGGAGCAAAAAAGACAAACGTCCAGCTTTTGCTGCCACAGCAAAGGTACCAGCGGGGAAAAGTAATGCTGGTTCTCACTGCCTCCTGGAACCTCTTCAAATGCCACAGACAATTTGGCCCTCTCTGCTTTCCTGCGGACTCCATCCTCAAAAGCACCTGTTTTCGCTTTCGGCAGCCTCCGGAGCAAAAAAGAACAAACGTCCAGCTTTTGCTGCCACAGCAAAGGTGCCAGCGGGGAAAAGTAATGCTGGTTCTCACTGCCTCCTGGAACCCTTTCAAATGCCACAGACAATTTGGCCCTCTCTGCTTTCCTGCGGACTCCATCCTCAAAAGCACCTGTTTTCGCTTTCGGCAGCCTCCGGAGCAAAAAAGACAAACGTCCAGCTTTTGCTGCCACAGCAAAGGTGCCAGCGGGGAAAAGTAATGCTGGTTCTCACTGCCTCCTGGAACCTCTTCAAATGCCCCAGACAATTTGGCCCTCTCTGCTTTCCTGCGGACTCCATCCTCAAAAGGCACCTGTTTTCGCTTTCGGCAGCCTCCGGAGCAAAAAAGACAAAACGTCCAGCTTTTGCTGCCACAGCAAAGGTGCCAGCGGGGAAAAGTAATGCTGGTTCTCACTGCCTCCTGGAACCCTTTCAAATGCCCCAGACAATTTAGCCCTCTCTGCTTTCCTGCGGACTCCATCCTCAAAAGCACCTGTTTTCGCTTTTGGCAGCCTCCGGAGCAAAAAAGACAAACGTCCAGCTTTTGCTGCCACAGCAAAGGTGCCCAGCGGGGAAAAGTAATGCTGGTTCTCACTGCCTCCTGGAACCCTTTCAAAAGCCACAGACAATTTGGCCCTCTCTGCTTTCCTGCGGACTCCATCCTCAAAAGCAGCTGTTTTCGCTTTCAGCAGCCTCCGAGCAAAAAAGACAAACGTCCAGCTTTGCTGCCACAGCAAAGGTGCCAGCGGGGAAAAGTAATGCTGGTTCTCACTGCCTCCTGGAACCCTTTCAAATGCCACAGACAATTTGGCCCTCTCTGGCTTTCCTGCGGACTCCATCCTCAAAAGCACCTGTTTTCGCTTTCGGCAGCCTCCGGAGCAAAAAAAGACAAACGTCCAGCTTTTGCTGCCACAGCAAAGGTGCCAGCGGGGAAAAGTAATGCTGGTTCTCACTGCCTCCTGGAACCTGTTCAAATGCCCCAGACAATTTAGCCCTCTCTGCTTTCCTGCGGACTCCATCCTCAAAAGCACCTGTTTTCGCTTTCGGCAGCCTCCGGAGCAAAAGACAAACGTCCAGCTTTTGCTGCCACAGCAAAGGTGCCAGCGGGGAAAAGTAATGCTGGTTCTCACTGCCTCCTGGAACCCTTTCAAATGCCACAGACAATTTGGCCCTCTCTGCTTTCCTGCGGACTCCATCCTCAAAAGCACCTGTTTTCGCTTTCGGCAGCCTCCAGGAGCAAAAAAGACAAACGTCCAGCTTTTGCTGCCACAGCAAAGGTGCCAGCGGGGAAAAGTAATGCTGGTTCTCACTGCCTCCTGGAACCCTTTCAAATGCCACAGACAATTTGGCCCTCTCTGCTTTCCTGCGGACTCCATCCTCAAAAGCACCTGTTTTCGCTTTTGGCAGCCTCCGGAGCAAAAAAAGACAAACGTCCAGCTTTTGCTGCCACAGCAAAGGTGCCAGCGGGGAAAAAGTAATGCTGGTTCTCACTGCCTCCTGGAACCTCTTCAAATGCCCCAGACAATTTGGCCCTCTCTGCTTTCCTGCGGACTCCATCCTCAAAAGCACCTGTTTTCGCTTTCGGCAAGCCTCCGGAGCAAAAAAGACAAACGTCCAGCTTTTGCTGCCACAGCAAAGGTGCCAGCGGGGAAAAGTAATGCTGGTTTCTCACTGCCTCCTGGAACCCTTTCAAATGCCACAGACAATTGGCCCTCTCTGCTTTCCTGCGGACTCCATCCTCAAAAGAACCTATTTTTGCTTTCGGCGCCCTCCGGAGCAAAAAAGACAAATGTCCAGCTTTTGCTGCCACAGCAAAAGGTACCAGCGGGGAAAAGTAATGCTGGTTCTCACTGCCTCCTGGAACCTCTTCAAATGCCACAGACAATTTGGCCCTCTCTGCTTTCCTGCGGACTCCATCCTCAAAAGCACCTGTTTTCACTTTCGGCAGCCTCCGGAGCAAAAAAAGACAAACGTCCAGCTTTTGCTGCCACAGCAAAGGTGCCAGCGGGGAAAAGTAATGCTGGTTCTCACTGCCTCCTGGAACCTCTTCAAATGCCACAGACAATTTGGCCCTCTCTGCTTTCCTGCGGACTCCATCCTCAAAAGCACCTGTTTTCGCTTTCGGCAGCCTCCGGAGCAAAAAAGACAAACGTCCAGCATTTGCTGCCACAGCAAAGGTGCCAGCGGGGAAAAGTAATGCTGGTTCTCACTGCCTCCTGGAACCCTTTCAAATGCCACAGACAATTTGGCCCTCTCTGCTTTGCTGCGGACTCCATCCTCAAAAGCACCTGTTTTCGCTTTCGGCAGCCTCCGGAGCAAAAAAGACAAACGTCCAGCTTTTGCTGCCACAGCAAAGGTGCCAGCGGGGAAAAGTAATGCTGGTTCTCACTGCCTCCTGGAACCCCTTTCAAATGCCACAGACAATTTGGCCCTCTCTGCTTTCCTGCGGACTCCATCCTCAAAAGAACCTATTTTTGCTTTCGGCGCCCTCCGGAGCAAAAAAGACAAACGTCCAGCTTTTGCTGCCACAGCAAAGGTGCCAGCGGGGAAAAGTAATGCTGGTTCTCACTGCCTCCTGGAACCTCTTCAAATGCCACAGACATTTGGCCCTCTCTGCTTTCCTGTGGACTCCATCCTCAAAAGCACCTGTTTTCCACTTTCGGCAGCCTCCGGAGCAAAAAAGACAAAACGTCCAGCTTTTGCTGCCACAGCAAAGGTGCCAGCGGGGAAAAGTAAATGCTGGTTCTCACTGCCTCCTGGAACCCTTTCAAATGCCACAGACAATTTGGCCTCTCTGCTTTCCTGCGGACTCCATCCTCAAAAGCACCTGTTTTCGCTTTCGGCAGCCTCCGGAGCAAAAAAGTCAAACGTCCAGCTTTTGCTGCCACAGCAAAGGTGCCAGCGGGAAAAGTAATGCTGGTTCTCACTGCCTCCTGGAACCTGTTCAAATGCCCCAGACAATTTAGCCCTCTCTGCTTTCCTGCGGACTCCATCCTCAAAAGCACCTGTTTTCGCTTTCGCAGCCTCCGGAGCAAAAAGACAAACGTCCAGCTTTTGCTGCCACAGCAAAGGTGCCAGCGGGGAAAAGTAATGCTGGTTCTCACTGCCTCCTGGAACCCTTTCAAATGCCAAGACAATTTGGCCTCTCTGCTTTCTGCGGACTCCATCCTCAAAAGCACCTGTTTTCGCTTTCGGCAGCCTCCGGAGCAAAAAAGACAAAACGTCCAGCTTTTGCTGCCACAGCAAAGGTGCCAGCGGGAAAAGTAATGCTGGTTCTCACTGCCTCCTGGAACCCTTTCAAATGCCCTAGACAATTTAGCCCTCTCTGCTTTCCTGCGGACTCTATCCTCAAAAGCGCCTTTTTTCACTTTCGGCGCCCTCCGGTGGTAAAAAGACAAACGTCCAGCTTTTGCTGCCACAGCAAAGGTGCCAGCGGGGAAAAGTAAATGCTGGTTCTCACTGCCTCCTGGAACTCTTCAAATGCCACAGACAATTTGGCCCTCTCTGCTTTCCTGTGGACTCCATCCTCAAAAGCACCTATTTTCGCTTTCGGCAGCCTCCGGAGCAAAAAAGACAAACGTCCAGCTTTTGCTGCCACAGCAAAGGTACCAGCGGGGAAAAGTAATGCTGGGTTCTCACTGCCTCCTGGAACCTCTTCAAAATGCCACAGACAATTTGGCCCTCTCTGCTTTCCTGCGGACTCCATCCTCAAAAGCACCTGTTTTCACTTTCGGCAGCCTCCGGAGCAAAAAAGACAAACGTCCAGCTTTTGTTGCCACAGCAAAGGTGCCAGCGGGAAAAGTAATGCTGGTTCTCACTGCCTCCTTGGAACCCTTTCAAATGCCACAGACAAATTTGGCCCTCTCTGCTTTCCTGCGGACTCCATCCTCAAAAGCACCTGTTTTTACTTTCGGCAGCCTCCATTGCAAAAAATACAAAACGTCCAGCTTTTGCTGCCACAGCAAAGGTGCCAGCCGGGGAAAAGTAATGCTGGTTCTCACTGCCTCCTGGAACCCTTTCAAATGCCACAGACAATTTGGCCCTCTCTGCTTTCCTGCGGACTCCATCCTCAAAAGCACCTGTTTTCGCTTTCGGCAGCCTCCGGAGCAAAAAAAGACAAACGTCCAGCTTTTGCTGCCACAGCAAAGGTGCCAGCGGGGAAAAGTAATGCTGGTTCTCACTGCCTCCTGGAACCTCTTCAAATGCCCCAGACAATTTTGGCCCTCTCTGCTTTCCTGCGGACTCCATCCTCAAAAGCACCTGTTTTCGCTTTCGGCAGCCTCCGGAGCAAAAATACAAACGTCCAGCTTTTGCTGCCACAGCAAAGGTGCCAGCGGGAAAAGTAATGCTGGTTCTCACTGCCTCCTGGAACTCTTTTCAAATGCCACAGACAATTTGGCCCTCTCTGCTTTCCTGCGGACTCCATCCTCAAAAAGAACCTATTTTCCCTTTCGGCGCCCTCCGGAGCAAAAAGACAAACGTCCAGCTTTTGCTGCCACAGCAAAGGTGCCAGCGGGGAAAAGTAATGCTGGTTCTCACTGCCTCCTGGAACCCTTTCAAATGCCACAGACAATTTGGCCCTCTCTGCTTTCTGCGGACTCCATCCTCAAAAGCACCTGTTTTCGCTTTCGGCACCTCCGGAGCAAAAAAGACAAACGTCCAGCTTTTGCTGCCACAGCAAAGGTGCCAGCGGGAAAAGTAATGCTGGTTCTCACTGCCTCCTGGAACCTCTTTCAAATGCCACAGACAATTTGGCCCTCTCTGCTTTCCTGCGGTCTCCATCCTCAAAAGCACCTGTTTCGCTTTCGGCAGCCTCCGGAGCAAAAAAGACAAACGGCCAGCTTTTGCTGCCACAGCAAAGGTGCCAGCGGGGAAAGTAATGCTGGTTCTCACTGCCTCCTGGAACCCTTTCAAATGCCCCTGACAATTTGGCCCTCTCTGCTTTCCTGCGGACTCTATCCTCAAAAGCGCCTTTTTTTCACTTTCGGCTCCCTCCGTTGCTAAAAAGACAAACGTCCAGCTTTTGCTGCCACAGCAAAGGTGCCAGCGGGGAAAAGTAATGCTGGTTCTCACTGCCTCCTGGAACTCTTTCAAATGCCACAGACAATTTGGCCCTCTCTGCTTTCCTGCGGACTCCATCCTCAAAAGCACCTGTTTTCGCTTTCGGCAGCCTCCGGAGCAAAAAAGACAAACGTCCAGCTTTTGCTGCCACAGCAAAGGTGCCAGCGGGGAAAAGTAATGCTGGTTCTCACTGCCTCCTGGAACCTCTTCAAATGCCCCAGACAATTTAGCCCTCTCTGCTTTCCTGCGGACTCCATCCTCAAAAGCACCTGTTTTCGCTTTTGGCAACCTCCGGAGCAAAAAAGACAAACGTCCAGCTTTTGCTGCCACAGCAAAGGTGCCAGCAGGGGAAAAGTAATGCTGGTTCTCACTGCCTCCTGGAACCCTTTCAAATGCCCCAGACAATTTGGCCCTCTCTGCTTTCCTGCGGACTCCATCCTCAAAAGCACCTGTTTTCGCTTTCGGCAGCCTCCGGAGCAAAAAAGACAAACGTCCAGCTTTTGCTGCCACAGCAAAGGTGCCAGCGGGGAAAAGTAAATGCTGGTTCTTACTGCCTCCTGGAACCCTTTCAAATGCCCCTGACAATTTGGCCCTCTCTGCTTTCCTGTGGACTCCATCCTCAAAAGCACCTGTTTTCGCTTTCGGCAGCCTCCGGAGCAAAAAAGACAAACGGCCAGCTTTTGCTGCCACAGCAAAGGTGCCAGCGGGGAAAAGTAATGCTGGTTCTCACTGCCTCCTGGAACCCTTTCAAATGCCCCTGACAATTTGGCCCTCTCTGCTTTCCTGCGGACCTCTATCCTCAAAAGCGCCTTTTTTCACTTTCGGCGCCCTCCGGTGGTAAAAAGACAAACGTCCAGCTTTTGCTGCCACAGCAAAGGTACCAGCAGGGAAAAGTAATGCTGGTTCTCACTGCCTCCTGGAACCTCTTCAAAATGCCCCAGACAATTTGGCCCTCTCTGCTTTCCTGCGGACTCCATCCTCAAAAGCACCTTTTTTCGCTTTCGGCAGCCTCCGGAGCAAAAAAGACAAACGTCCAGCTTTTGCTGCCACAGCAAAGGTGCCAGCGGGGAAAAGTAATGCTGGTTCTCACTGCCTCCTGGAACCCTTTCAAATGCCCCTGACAATTTGGCCCTCTCTGCTTTCCTGCGGACTCTATCCTCAAAAGCGCCTTTTTTCACTTTCGGCGCCCTCCGGTGGTAAAAAGACAAACGTCCAGCTTTTGCTGCCACAGCAAAGGTGCCAGCGGGGAAAAGTAATGCTGGTTCTCACTGCCTCCTGGAACTCTTTCAAATGCCACAGACAATTTGGCCCTCTCTGCTTTCCTGCGGACTCCATCCTCAAAAGCACCTGTTTTCGCTTTCGGCAGACTCCGGAGCAAAAAAGACAAACGTCCAGCTTTTGCTGCCACAGCAAAGGTGCCAGCGGGGAAAAGTAATGCTGGTTCTCACTGCCTCCTGGAACCTCTTCAAATGCCCCAGACAATTTAGCCCTCTCTGCTTTCCTGCGGACTCCATCCTCAAAAGCACCTGTTTTCGCTTTTGGCAACCTCCGGAGCAAAAAAGACAAACGTCCAGCTTTTGCTGCCACAGCAAAGGTGCCAGCGGGGAAAAGTAATGCTGGTTCTCACTGCCTCCTGGAACCCTTTCAAATGCCCCAGACAATTTGGCCCTCTCTGCTTTCCTGCGGACTCCATCCTCAAAAGCACCTGTTTTCGCTTTCGGCAGCCTCCGGAGCAAAAAAGACAAACGTCCAGCTTTTGCTGCCACAGCAAAGGTGCCAGCGGGGAAAAGTAATGCTGGTTCTTACTGCCTCCTGGAACCCTTTCAAATGCCCCTGACAATTTGGCCCTCTCTGCTTTCCTGTGGACTCCATCCTCAAAAGCACCTGTTTTCGCTTTCGGCAGCCTCCGGAGCAAAAAAGACAAACGGCCAGCTTTTGCTGCCACAGCAAAGGTGCCAGCGGGGAAAAGTAATGCTGGTTCTCACTGCCTCCTGGAACGCTTTCAAATGCCCCAGACAATTTGGCCCTCTCTGCTTTCCTGCGGACTCTATCCTCAAAAGCGCATTTTTTCACTTTCGGCGCCCTCCGGTGGTAAAAAGACAAACGTCCAGCTTTTGCTGCCACAGCAAAGGTACCAGCGGGGAAAAGTAATGCTGGTTCTCACTGCCTCCTGGAACCTCTTCAAATGCCCCAGACAATTTGGCCCTCTCTGCTTTCCTGCGGACTCCATCCTCAAAAGCACCTATTTTCGCTTTCGGCAGCCTCCGGAGCAAAAAAGACAAACGTCCAGCTTTTGCTGCCACAGCAAAGGTGCCAGCGGGGAAAAGTAATGCTGGTTCTCACTGCCTCCTGGAACCCTTTCAAATGCCACAGACAATTTGGCCCTCTCTGCTTTCCTGCGGACTCCATCCTCAAAAGCACCTGTTTTCGCTTTCGGCAGCCTCCGGAGCAAAAAAGACAAACGTCCAGCTTTTGCTGCCACAGCAAAGGTGCCAGCGGGGAAAAGTAATGCTGGTTCTCACTGCCTCCTGGAACCCTTTCAAATGCCCCAGACAATTTGGCCCTCTCTGCTTTCCTGCAGACTCCATCCTCAAAAGCACCTGTTTTCGCTTTCGGCAGCCTCCGGAGCAAAAAAGACAAACGTCCAGCTTTTGCTGCCACAGCAAAGGTGCCAGCGGGGAAAAGTAATGCTGGTTCTCACTGCCTCCTGGAACCCTTTCAAATGCCCTAGACAATTTAGCCCTCTCTGCTTTCCTGCGGACTCCATCCTCAAAAGCACCTTTTTTCACTTTCGGCGCCCTCCGGTGGTAAAAAGACAAACGTCCAGCTTTTGCTGCCACAGCAAAGGTGCCAGCGGGGAAAAGTAATGCTGGTTCTCACTGCCTCCTGGAACTCTTTCAAATGCCACAGACAATTTGGCCCTCTCTGCTTTCCTGTGGACTCCATCCTCAAAAGCACCTATTTTCGCTTTCGGCAGCCTCCGGAGCAAAAAAGACAAACGTCCAGCTTTTGCTGCCACAGCAAAGGTACCAGCGGGGAAAAGTAATGCTGGTTCTCACTGCCTCCTGGAACCTCTTCAAATGCCACAGACAATTTGGCCCTCTCTGCTTTCCTGCGGACTCCATCCTCAAAAGCACCTGTTTTCACTTTCGGCAGCCTCCGGAGCAAAAAAGACAAACGTCCAGCTTTTGTTGCCACAGCAAAGGTGCCAGCGGGGAAAAGTAATGCTGGTTCTCACTGCCTCCTGGAACCCTTTCAAATGCCACAGACAATTTGGCCCTCTCTGCTTTCCTGCGGACTCCATCCTCAAAAGAACCTATTTTCCCTTTCGGCGCCCTCCGGAGCAAAAAAGACAAACGTCCAGCTTTTGCTGCCACAGCAAAGGTGCCAGCGGGGAAAAGTAATGCTGGTTCTCACTGCCTCCTGGAACCCTTTCAAATGCCACAGACAATTTGGCCCTCTCTGCTTTCCTGCGGACTCCATCCTCAAAAGCACCTGTTTTCGCTTTCGGCAGCCTCCGGAGCAAAAAAGACAAACGTCCAGCTTTTGCTGCCACAGCAAAGGTGCCAGCGGGGAAAAGTAATGCTGGTTCTCACTGCCTCCTGGAACCCTTTCAAATGCCCTAGACAATTTAGCCCTCTCTGCTTTCCTGCGGACTCTATCCTCAAAAGCGCCTTTTTTCACTTTCGGCGCCCTCCGGTGGTAAAAAGACAAACGTCCAGCTTTTGCTGCCACAGCAAAGGTGCCAGCGGGGAAAAGTAATGCTGGTTCTCACTGCCTCCTGGAACTCTTTCAAATGCCACAGACAATTTGGCCCTCTCTGCTTTCCTGTGGACTCCATCCTCAAAAGCACCTATTTTCGCTTTCGGCAGCCTCCGGAGCAAAAAAGACAAACGTCCAGCTTTTGCTGCCACAGCAAAGGTACCAGCGGGGAAAAGTAATGCTGGTTCTCACTGCCTCCTGGAACCTCTTCAAATGCCACAGACAATTTGGCCCTCTCTGCTTTCCTGCGGACTCCATCCTCAAAAGCACCTGTTTTCACTTTCGGCAGCCTCCGGAGCAAAAAAGACAAACGTCCAGCTTTTGTTGCCACAGCAAAGGTGCCAGCGGGGAAAAGTAATGCTGGTTCTCACTGCCTCCTGGAACCCTTTCAAATGCCACAGACAATTTGGCCCTCTCTGCTTTCCTGCGGACTCCATCCTCAAAAGAACCTATTTTCATTTTCGGCGCCCTCCGGAGCAAAAAAGACAAACGTCCAGCTTTTGCTGCCACAGCAAAGGTGCCAGCGGGGAAAAGTAATGCTGGTTCTCACTGCCTCCTGGAACCCTTTCAAATGCCACAGACAATTTGGCCCTCTCTGCTTTCCTGCGGACTCCATCCTCAAAAGCACCTGTTTTCGCTTTCGGCAGCCTCCGGAGCAAAAAAGACAAACGTCCAGCTTTTGCTGCCACAGCAAAGGTGCCAGCGGGGAAAAGTAATGCTGGTTCTCACTGCCTCCTGGAACTCTTTCAAATGCCCCAGACAATTTGGCCCTCTCTGCTTTCCTGTGGACTCCATCCTCAAAAGCACCTATTTTCGCTTTCGGCAGCCTCCGGAGCAAAAAAGACAAACGTCCAGCTTTTGCTGCCACAGCAAAGGTACCAGCAAGGAAAAGTAATGCTGGTTCTCACTGCCTCCTGGAACCTCTTCAAATGCCACAGACAATTTGGCCCTCTCTGCTTTCCTGCGGACTCCATCCTCAAAAGCACCTGTTTTCACTTTCGGCAGCCTCCGGAGCAAAAAAGACAAACGTCCAGCTTTTGTTGCCACAGCAAAGGTGCCAGCGGGGAAAAGTAATGCTGGTTCTCACTGCCTCCTGGAACCCTTTCAAATGCCACAGACAATTTGGCCCTCTCTGCTTTCCTGCGGACTCCATCCTCAAAAGAACCTATTTTCCATTTCGGCGCCCTCCGGAGCAAAAAAGACAAACGTCCAGCTTTTGCTGCCACAGCAAAGGTGCCAGCGGGGAAAAGTAATGCTGGTTCTCACTGCCTCCTGGAACCCTTTCAAATGCCACAGACAATTTGGCCCTCTCTGCTTTCCTGCGGACTCCATCCTCAAAAGAACCTATTTTCCATTTCGGCGCCCTCCGGAGCAAAAAAGACAAACGTCCAGCTTTTGCTGCCACAGCAAAGGTGCCAGCGGGGAAAAGTAATGCTGGTTCTCACTGCCTCCTGGAACCTCTTCAAATGCCCGAGACAATTTGGCCCTCTCTGCTTTCCTGCGGACTCCATCCTCAAAAGCACCTGTTTTCGCTTTCGGCAGCCTCCGGAGCAAAAAAGACAAACGTCCAGCTTTTGCTGCCACAGCAAAGGTGCCAGCGGGGAAAAGTAATGCTGGTTCTCACTGCCTCCTGGAACCTCTTCAAATGCCACAGACAATTTGGCCCTCTCTGCTTTCCTGCGGTCTCCATCCTCAAAAGCACCTGTTTTCGCTTTCGGCAGCCTCCGGAGCAAAAAAGACAAACGTCCAGCTTTTTGCTGCCACAGCAAAGGTGCCAGCGGGGAAAAGTAATGCTGGTTCTCACTGCCTCCTGGAACCCTTTCAAATGCCACAGACAATTTGGCCCTCTCTGCTTTCCTGTGGACTCCATCCTCAAAAGCACCTGTTTTCGCTTTCGGCAGCCTCCGGAGCAAAAAAGACAAACGGCCAGCTTTTGCTGCCACAGCAAAGGTGCCAGCGGGGAAAAGTAATGCTGGTTCTCACTGCCTCCTGGAACCCTTTCAAATGCCCCTGACAATTTGGCCCTCTCTGCTTTCCTGCGGACTCTATCCTCAAAAGCGCCTTTTTTCACTTTCGGCGCCCTCCGGTGGTAAAAAGACAAACGTCCAGCTTTTGCTGCCACAGCAAAGGTGCCAGCGGGGAAAAGTAATGCTGGTTCTCACTGCCTCCTGGAACTCTTTCAAATGCCACAGACAATTTGGCCCTCTCTGCTTTCCTGCGGACTCCATCCTCAAAAGCACCTATTTTCGCTTTCGGCAGCCTCCGGAGCAAAAAAGACAAACGTCCAGCTTTTGCTGCCACAGCAAAGGTGCCAGCGGGGAAAAGTAATGCTGGTTCTCACTGCCTCCAGGAACCCTTTCAAATGCCACAGACAATTTGGCCCTCTCTGCTTTCCTGCGGACTCCATCCTCAAAAGCACCTGTTTTCGCTTTCGGCAGCCTCCGGAGCAAAAAAGACAAACGTCCAGCTTTTGCTGCCACAGCAAAGGTGCCAGCGGGGAAAAGTAATGCTGGTTCTCACTGCCTCCTGGAACTCTTTCAAATGCCACAGACAATTTGGCCCTCTCTGCTTTCCTGCGGACTCCATCCTCAAAAGCACCTGTTTTCGCTTTCGGCAGCCTCCGGAGCAAAAAAGACAAACGTCCAGCTTTTGCTGCCACAGCAAAGGTACCAGCGGGGAAAAGTAATGCTGGTTCTCACTGCCTCCTGGAACCTCTTCAAATGCCACAGACAATTTGGCCCTCTCTGCTTTCCTGCGGACTCCATCCTCAAAAGCACCTGTTTTCACTTTCGGCAGCCTCCGGAGCAAAAAAGACAAACGTCCAGCTTTTGCTGCCACAGCAAAGGTGCCAGCGGGGAAAAGTAATGCTGGTTCTCACTGCCTCCTGGAACCCTTTAAAATGCCACAGACAATTTGGCCCTCTCTGCTTTCCTGTGGACTCCATCCTCAAAAGCACCTGTTTTCGCTTTCGGCAGCCTCCGGAGCAAAAAAGACAAACGTCCAGCTTTTGCTGCCACAGCAAAGGTGCCAGCGGGGAAAAGTAATGCTGGTTCTCACTGCCTCCTGGAACCCTTTCAAATGCCACAGACAATTTGGCCCTCTCTGCTTTCCTGCGGACTCCATCCTCAAAAGCACCTGTTTTCGCTTTCGGCAGCCTCCGGAGCAAAAAAGACAAACGTCCAGCTTTTGCTGCCACAGCAAAGGTGCCAGCGGGGAAAAGTAATGCTGGTTCTCACTGCCTCCTGGAACCTCTTCAAATGCCCCAGACATTTTGGCCCTCTCTGCTTTCCTGCGGACTCCATCCTCAAAAGCACCTGTTTTCGCTTTCGGCAGCCTCCGGAGCAAAAAAGACAAACGTCCAGCTTTTGCTGCCACAGCAAAGGTGCCAGCGGGGAAAAGTAATGCTGGTTCTCACTGCCTCCTGGAACTCTTTCAAATGCCACAGACAATTTGGCCCTCTCTGCTTTCCTGCGGACTCCATCCTCAAAAGAACCTATTTTCCCTTTCGGCGCCCTCCGGAGCAAAAAAGACAAACGTCCAGCTTTTGCTGCCACAGCAAAGGTGCCAGCGGGGAAAAGTAATGCTGGTTCTCACTGCCTCCTGGAACCCTTTCAAATGCCCCTGACAATTTGGCCCTCTCTGCTTTCCTGCGGACTCCATCCTCAAAAGCACCTGTTTTCGCTTTCGGCAGCCTCCGGAGCAAAAAAGACAAACGTCCAGCTTTTGCTGCCACAGCAAAGGTGCCAGCGGGGAAAAGTAATGCTGGTTCTCACTGCCTCCTGGAACCTCTTCAAATGCCCCAGACAATTTGGCCCTCTCTGCTTTCCTGCGGACTCCATCCTCAAAAGCACCTGTTTTCGCTTTCGGCAGCCTCCGGAGCAAAAAAGACAAACGTCCAGCTTTTGCTGCCACAGCAAAGGTGCCAGCGGGGAAAAGTAATGCTGGTTCTCACTGCCTCCTGGAACCCTTTCAAATGCCACAGACAATTTGGCCCTCTCTGCTTTCCTGCGGACTCCATCCTCAAAAGCACCTGTTTTCGCTTTCGGCAGCCTCCGGAGCAAAAAAGACAAACGTCCAGCTTTTGCTGCCACAGCAAAGGTGCCAGCGGGGAAAAGTAATGCTGGTTCTCACTGCCTCCTGGAACCTGTTCAAATGCCCCAGACAATTTAGCCCTCTCTGCTTTCCTGCGGACTCCATCCTCAAAAGCACCTGTTTTCGCTTTCGGCAGCCTCCGGAGCAAAAAAGACAAACGTCCAGCTTTTGCTGCCACAGCAAAGGTGCCAGCGGGGAAAAGTAATGCTGGTTCTCACTGCCTCCTGGAACCCTTTCAAATGCCACAGACAATTTGGCCCTCTCTGCTTTCCTGCGGACTCCATCCTCAAAAGCACCTGTTTTCGCTTTCGGCAGCCTCCGGAGCAAAAAAGACAAACGTCCAGCTTTTGCTGCCACAGCAAAGGTGCCAGCGGGGAAAAGTAATGCTGGTTCTCACTGCCTCCTGGAACCCTTTCAAATGCCCCAGACAATTTAGCCCTCTCTGCTTTCCTGCGGACTCCATCCTCAAAAGCACCTGTTTTCGCTTTTGGCAGCCTCCGGAGCAAAAAAGACAAACGTCCAGCTTTTGCTGCCACAGCAAAGGTGCCAGCGGGGAAAAGTAATGCTGGTTCTCACTGCCTCCTGGAACCCTTTCAAAAGCCACAGACAATTTGGCCCTCTCTGCTTTCCTGCGGACTCCATCCTCAAAAGCACCTGTTTTCGCTTTCAGCAGCCTCCGGAGCAAAAAAGACAAACGTCCAGCTTTTGCTGCCACAGCAAAGGTGCCAGCGGGGAAAAGTAATGCTGGTTCTCACTGCCTCCTGGAACCCTTTCAAATGCCACAGACAATTTGGCCCTCTCTGCTTTCCTGCGGACTCCATCCTCAAAAGCACCTGTTTTCGCTTTCGGCAGCCTCCGGAGCAAAAAAGACAAACGTCCAGCTTTTGCTGCCACAGCAAAGGTGCCAGCGGGGAAAAGTAATGCTGGTTCTCACTGCCTCCTGGAACCTGTTCAAATGCCCCAGACAATTTAGCCCTCTCTGCTTTCCTGCGGACTCCATCCTCAAAAGCACCTGTTTTCGCTTTCGGCAGCCTCCGGAGCAAAAAAGACAAACGTCCAGCTTTTGCTGCCACAGCAAAGGTGCCAGCGGGGAAAAGTAATGCTGGTTCTCACTGCCTCCTGGAACCCTTTCAAATGCCACAGACAATTTGGCCCTCTCTGCTTTCCTGCGGACTCCATCCTCAAAAGCACCTGTTTTCGCTTTCGGCAGCCTCCGGAGCAAAAAAGACAAACGTCCAGCTTTTGCTGCCACAGCAAAGGTGCCAGCGGGGAAAAGTAATGCTGGTTCTCACTGCCTCCTGGAACCTCTTCAAATGCCCCAGACAATTTGGCCCTCTCTGCTTTCCTGTGGACTCCATCCTCAAAAGCACCTGTTTTCACTTTCGGCAGCCTCCGGAGCAAAAAAGACAAACGTCCAGCTTTTGCTGCCACAGCAAAGGTGCCAGCGGGGAAAAGTAATGCTGGTTCTCACTGCCTCCTGGAACCCTTTCAAATGCCACAGACAATTTGGCCCTCTCTGCTTTCCTGCGGACTCCATCCTCAAAAGCACCTGTTTTCGCTTTCGGCAGCCTCCGGAGCAAAAAAGACAAACGTCCAGCTTTTGCTGCCACAGCAAAGGTGCCAGCGGGGAAAAGTAATGCTGGTTCTCACTGCCTCCTGGAACCTGTTCAAATGCCCCAGACAATTTAGCCCTCTCTGCTTTCCTGCGGACTCCATCCTCAAAAGCACCTGTTTTCGCTTTCGGCAGCCTCCGGAGCAAAAAAGACAAACGTCCAGCTTTTGCTGCCACAGCAAAGGTGCCAGCGGGGAAAAGTAATGCTGGTTCTCACTGCCTCCTGGAACCCTTTCAAATGCCACAGACAATTTGGCCCTCTCTGCTTTCCTGCGGACTCCATCCTCAAAAGCACCTGTTTTCGCTTTCGGCAGCCTCCGGAGCAAAAAAGACAAACGTCCAGCTTTTGCTGCCACAGCAAAGGTGCCAGCGGGGAAAAGTAATGCTGGTTCTCACTGCCTCCTGGAACCCTTTCAAATGCCACAGACAATTTGGCCCTCTCTGCTTTCCTGCGGACTCCATCCTCAAAAGCACCTGTTTTCGCTTTCGGCAGCCTCCGGAGCAAAAAAGACAAACGTCCAGCTTTTGCTGCCACAGCAAAGGTGCCAGCGGGGAAAAGTAATGCTGGTTCTCACTGCCTCCTGGAACCTCTTCAAATGCCCCAGACAATTTGGCCCTCTCTGCTTTCCTGCGGACTCCATCCTCAAAAGCACCTGTTTTCGCTTTCGGCAGCCTCCGGAGCAAAAAAGACAAACGTCCAGCTTTTGCTGCCACAGCAAAGGTGCCAGCGGGGAAAAGTAATGCTGGTTCTCACTGCCTCCTGGAACTCTTTCAAATGCCACAGACAATTTGGCCCTCTCTGCTTTCCTGCGGACTCCATCCTCAAAAGAACCTATTTTCCCTTTCGGCGCCCTCCGGAGCAAAAAAGACAAACGTCCAGCTTTTGCTGCCACAGCAAAAGTGCCAGCGGGGAAAAGTAATGCTGGTTCTCACTGCCTCCTGGAACCCTTTCAAATGCCACAGACAATTTGGCCCTCTCTGCTTTCCTGCGGACTCCATCCTCAAAAGCACCTGTTTTCGCTTTCGGCAGCCTCCGGAGCAAAAAAGACAAACGTCCAGCTTTTGCTGCCACAGCAAAGGTGCCAGCGGGGAAAAGTAATGCTGGTTCTCACTGCCTCCTGGAACCTCTTCAAATGCCCCAGACAATTTGGCCCTCTCTGCTTTCCTGCGGACTCCATCCTCAAAAGCACCTGTTTTCGCTTTCGGCAGCCTCCGGAGCAAAAAAGACAAACGTCCAGCTTTTGCTGCCACAGCAAAGGTGCCAGCGGGGAAAAGTAATGCTGGTTCTCACTGCCTCCTGGAACCCTTTCAAATGCCACAGACAATTTGGCCCTCTCTGCTTTCCTGCGGACTCCATCCTCAAAAGCACCTGTTTTCGCTTTCGGCAGCCTCCGGAGCAAAAAAGACAAACGTCCAGCTTTTGCTGCCACAGCAAAGGTGCCAGCGGGGAAAAGTAATGCTGGTTCTCACTGCCTCCTGGAACCTGTTCAAATGCCCCAGACAATTTAGCCCTCTCTGCTTTCCTGCGGACTCCATCCTCAAAAGCACCTGTTTTCGCTTTCGGCAGCCTCCGGAGCAAAAAAGACAAACGTCCAGCTTTTGCTGCCACAGCAAAGGTGCCAGCGGGGAAAAGTAATGCTGGTTCTCACTGCCTCCTGGAACCCTTTCAAATGCCACAGACAATTTGGCCCTCTCTGCTTTCCTGCGGACTCCATCCTCAAAAGCACCTGTTTTCGCTTTCGGCAGCCTCCGGAGCAAAAAAGACAAACGTCCAGCTTTTGCTGCCACAGCAAAGGTGCCAGCGGGGAAAAGTAATGCTGGTTCTCACTGCCTCCTGGAACCTCTTCAAATGCCCCAGACAATTTGGCCCTCTCTGCTTTCCTGCGGACTCCATCCTCAAAAGCACCTGTTTTCGCTTTCGGCAGCCTCCGGAGCAAAAAAGACAAACGTCCAGCTTTTGCTACCACAGCAAAGGTGCCAGCGGGGAAAAGTAATGCTGGTTCTCACTGCCTCCTGGAACCCTTTCAAATGCCACAGACAATTTGGCCCTCTCTGCTTTCCTGCGGACTCCATCCTCAAAAGAACCTATTTTTGCTTTCGGCGCCCTCCGGAGCAAAAAAGACAAACGTCCAGCTTTTGCTGCCACAGCAAAGGTACCAGCGGGGAAAAGTAATGCTGGTTCTCACTGCCTCCTGGAACCTCTTCAAATGCCCCAGACAATTTGGCCCTCTCTGCTTTCCTGCGGACTCCATCCTCAAAAGCACCTGTTTTCACTTTCGGCAGCCTCCGGAGCAAAAAAGACAAACGTCCAGCTTTTGCTGCCACAGCAAAGGTGCCAGCGGGGAAAAGTAATGCTGGTTCTCACTGCCTCCTGGAACCCTTTCAAATGCCCCAGACAATTTGGCCCTCTCTGCTTTCCTGTGGACTCCATCCTCAAAAGCACCTGTTTTCGCTTTCGGCAGCCTCCATTGCAAAAAATACAAACATCCAGCTTTTGCTGCCACAGCAAAGGTGCCAGCGGGGAAAAGTAATGCTGGTTCTCACTGCCTCCTGGAACCTCTTCAAATGCCCCAGACAATTTGGCCCTCTCTGCTTTCCTGCGGACTCCATCCTCAAAAGCACCTGTTTTCGCTTTCGGCAGCCTCCGGAGCAAAAAAGACAAACGTCCAGCTTTTGCTGCCACAGCAAAGGTGCCAGCGGGGAAAAGTAATGCTGGTTCTCACTGCCTCCTGGAACCCTTTCAAATGCCACAGACAATTTGGCCCTCTCTGCTTTCCTGCGGACTCCATCCTCAAAAGCACCTGTTTTCGCTTTCGGCAGCCTCCGGAGCAAAAAAGACAAACGTCCAGCTTTTGCTGCCACAGCAAAGGTGCCAGCGGGGAAAAGTAATGCTGGTTCTCACTGCCTCCTGGAACCTCTTCAAATGCCCCAGACAATTTGGCCCTCTCTGCTTTCCTGCGGACTCCATCCTCAAAAGCACCTGTTTTCGCTTTCGGCAGCCTCCGGAGCAAAAAAGACAAACGTCCAGCTTTTGCTGCCACAGCAAAGGTGCCAGCGGGGAAAAGTAATGCTGGTTCTCACTGCCTCCTGGAACCCTTTCAAATGCCACAGACAATTTGGCCCTCTCTGCTTTCCTGCGGACTCCATCCTCAAAAGAACCTATTTTTGCTTTCGGCGCCCTCCGGAGCAAAAAAGACAAACGTCCAGCTTTTGCTGCCACAGCAAAGGTGCCAGCGGGGAAAAGTAATGCTGGTTCTCACTGCCTCCTGGAACCTCTTCAAATGCCCCAGACAATTTGGCCCTCTCTGCTTTCCTGCGGACTCCATCCTCAAAAGCACCTGTTTTCGCTTTCGGCAGCCTCCGGAGCAAAAAAGACAAACGTCCAGCTTTTGCTGCCACAGCAAAGGTGCCAGCGGGGAAAAGTAATGCTGGTTCTCACTGCCTCCTGGAACCCTTTCAAATGCCACAGACAATTTGGCCCTCTCTGCTTTCCTGCGGACTCCATCCTCAAAAGCACCTGTTTTCGCTTTCGGCAGCCTCCGGAGCAAAAAAGACAAACGTCCAGCTTTTGCTGCCACAGCAAAGGTGCCAGCGGGGAAAAGTAATGCTGGTTCTCACTGCCTCCTGGAACCCTTTCAAATGCCACAGACAATTTGGCCCTCTCTGCTTTCCTGCGGACTCCATCCTCAAAAGCAGCTGTTTTCGCTTTCGGCAGCGTCCGGAGCAAAAAAGACAAACGTCCAGCTTTTGCTGCCACAGCAAAGGTGCCAGCGGGGAAAAGTAATGCTGGTTCTCACTGCCTCCTGGAACCTCTTCAAATGCCCCAGACAATTTGGCCCTCTCTGCTTTCCTGCGGACTCCATCCTCAAAAGCACCTGTTTTCGCTTTCGGCAGCCTCCGGAGCAAAAAAGACAAACGTCCAGCTTTTGCTGCCACAGCAAAGGTGCCAGCGGGGAAAAGTAATGCTGGTTCTCACTGCCTCCTGGAACCCTTTCAAATGCCACAGACAATTTGGCCCTCTCTGCTTTCCTGCGGACTCCATCCTCAAAAGCACCTGTTTTCGCTTTCGGCAGCCTCCATTGCAAAAAATACAAACGTCCAGCTTTTGCTGCCACAGCAAAGGTGCCAGCGGGGAAAAGTAATGCTGGTTCTCACTGCCTCCTGGAACCCTTTCAAATGCCACAGACAATTTGGCCCTCTCTGCTTTCCTGCGGACTCCATCCTCAAAAGCACCTGTTTTCGCTTTCGGCAGCCTCCGGAGCAAAAAAGACAAACGTCCAGCTTTTGCTGCCACAGCAAAGGTACCAGCGGGGAAAAGTAATGCTGGTTCTCACTGCCTCCTGGAACCTCTTCAAATGCCACAGACAATTTGGCCCTCTCTGCTTTCCTGCGGACTCCATCCTCAAAAGCACCTGTTTTCACTTTCGGCAGCCTCCGGAGCAAAAAAGACAAACGTCCAGCTTTTGCTGCCACAGCAAAGGTGCCAGCGGGGAAAAGTAATGCTGGTTCTCACTGCCTCCTGGAACCTCTTCAAATGCCACAGACAATTTGGCCCTCTCTGCTTTCCTGCGGACTCCATCCTCAAAAGCACCTGTTTTCGCTTTCGGCGCCCTCCGGAGCAAAAAAGACAAACGTCCAGCTTTTGCTGCCACAGCAAAGGTGCCAGCGGGGAAAAGTAATGCTGGTTCTCACTGCCTCCTGGAACCCTTTCAAATGCCACAGACAATTTGGCCCTCTCTGCTTTCCTGCGGACTCCATCCTCAAAAGCACCTGTTTTCGCTTTCGGCAGCCTCCGGAGCAAAAAAGACAAACGTCCAGCTTTTGCTGCCACAGCAAAGGTGCCAGCGGGGAAAAGTAATGCTGGTTCTCACTGCCTCCTGGAACCTCTTCAAATGCCCCAGACAATTTAGCCCTCTCTGCTTTCCTGCGGACTCCATCCTCAAAAGCACCTGTTTTCGCTTTCGGCAGCCTCCGGAGCAAAAAAGACAAACGTCCAGCTTTTGCTGCCACAGCAAAGGTGCCAGCGGGGAAAAGTAATGCTGGTTCTCACTGCCTCCTGGAACCTCTTCAAATGCCCCAGACAATTTGGCCCTCTCTGCTTTCCTGCGGACTCCATCCTCAAAAGCACCTGTTTTCGCTTTCGGCAGCCTCCGGAGCAAAAAAGACAAACATCCAGCTTTTGCTGCCACAGCAAAGGTGCCAGCGGGGAAAAGTAATGCTGGTTCTCACTGCCTCCTGGAACCTCTTCAAATGCCACAGACAATTTGGCCCTCTCTGCTTTCCTGCGGACTCCATCCTCAAAAGAACCTGTTTTCACTTTCGGCGCCCTCCGGAGCAAAAAAGACAAACGTCCAGCTTTTGCTGCCACAGCAAAGGTGCCAGCGGGGAAAAGTAATGCTGGTTCTCACTGCCTCCTGGAACCCTTTCAAATGCCACAGACAATTTGGCCCTCTCTGCTTTCCTGCGGACTCCATCCTCAAAAGCACCTGTTTTCGCTTTCGGCAGCCTCCGGAGCAAAAAAGACAAACGTCCAGCTTTTGCTGCCACAGCAAAGGTGCCAGCGGGGAAAAGTAATGCTGGTTCTCACTGCCTCCTGGAACCTCTTCAAATGCCCCAGACAATTTAGCCCTCTCTGCTTTCCTGCAGACTCCATCCTCAAAAGCACCTGTTTTCGCTTTTGGCAACCTCCGGAGCAAAAAAGACAAACGTCCAGCTTTTGCTGCCACAGCAAAGGTGCCAGCGGGGAAAAGTAATGCTGGTTCTCACTGCCTCCTGGAACCCTTTCAAATGCCACAGACAATTTGGCCCTCTCTGCTTTCCTGCGGACTCCATCCTCAAAAGCACCTGTTTTCGCTTTCGGCAGCCTCCGGAGCAAAAAAGACAAACGTCCAGCTTTTGCTGCCACAGCAAAGGTGCCAGCGGGGAAAAGTAATGCTGGTTCTCACTGCCTCCTGGAACCCTTTCAAATGCCACAGACAATTTGGCCCTCTCTGCTTTCCTGTGGACTCCATCCTCAAAAGCACCTGTTTTCGCTTTCGGCAGCCTCCGGAGCAAAAAAGACAAACGGCCAGCTTTTGCTGCCACAGCAAAGGTGCCAGCGGGGAAAAGTAATGCTGGTTCTCACTGCCTCCTGGAACCCTTTCAAATGCCCCTGACAATTTGGCCCTCTCTGCTTTCCTGCGGACTCTATCCTCAAAAGCGCCTTTTTTCACTTTCGGCGCCCTCCGGTGCTAAAAAGACAAACGTCCAGCTTTTGCTGCCACAGCAAAGGTGCCAGCGGGGAAAAGTAATGCTGGTTCTCACTGCCTCATGGAACCTCTTCAAATGCCACAGACAATTTGGCCCTCTCTGCTTTCCTGCGGACTCCATCCTCAAAAGCACCTGTTTTCACTTTCGGCAGCCTCCGGAGCAACAAAGACAAACGTCCAGCTTTTGCTGCCACAGCAAAGGTGCCAGCGGGGAAAAGTAATGCTGGTTCTCACTGCCTCCTGGAACCTCTTCAAATGCCACAGACAATTTGGCCCTCTCTGCTTTCCTGCGGACTCCATCCTCAAAAGCACCTGTTTTCGCTTTCGGCGCCCTCCGGAGCAAAAAAGACAAACGGCCAGCTTTTGCTGCCACAGCAAAGGTGCCAGCGGGGAAAAGTAATGCTGGTTCTCACTGCCTCCTGGAACCCTTTCAAATGCCACAGACAATTTGGCCCTCTCTGCTTTCCTGCGGACTCCATCCTCAAAAGCACCTGTTTTCGCTTTCGGCAGCCTCCGGAGCAAAAAAGACAAACGTCCAGCTTTTGCTGCCACAGCAAAGGTGCCAGCGGGGAAAAGTAATGCTGGTTCTCACTGCCTCCTGGAACCTCTTCAAATGCCCCAGACAATTTAGCCCTCTCTGCTTTCCTGCGGACTCCATCCTCAAAAGCACCTGTTTTCGCTTTTGGCAACCTCCGGAGCAAAAAAGACAAACGTCCAGCTTTTGCTGCCACAGCAAAGGTGCCAGCGGGGAAAAGTAATGCTGGTTCTCACTGCCTCCTGGAACCCTTTCAAATGCCACAGACAATTTGGCCCTCTCTGCTTTCCTGCGGACTCCATCCTCAAAAGCACCTGTTTTCGCTTTCGGCAGCCTCCGGAGCAAAAAAGACAAACGTCCAGCTTTTGCTGCCACAGCAAAGGTGCCAGCGGGGAAAAGTAATGCTGGTTCTCACTGCCTCCTGGAACCCTTTCAAATGCCACAGACAATTTGGCCCTCTCTGCTTTCCTGTGGACTCCATCCTCAAAAGCACCTGTTTTCGCTTTCGGCAGCCTCCGGAGCAAAAAAGACAAACGGCCAGCTTTTGCTGCCACAGCAAAGGTGCCAGCGGGGAAAAGTAATGCTGGTTCTCACTGCCTCCTGGAACCCTTTCAAATGCCCCTGACAATTTGGCCCTCTCTGCTTTCCTGCGGACTCTATCCTCAAAAGCGCCTTTTTTCACTTTCGGCGCCCTCCGGTGCTAAAAAGACAAACGTCCAGCTTTTGCTGCCACAGCAAAGGTGCCAGCGGGGAAAAGTAATGCTGGTTCTCACTGCCTCCTGGAACTCTTTCAAATGCCACAGACAATTTGGCCCTCTCTGCTTTCCTGCGGACTCCATCCTCAAAAGCACCTGTTTTCGCTTTCGGCAGCCTCCGGAGCAAAAAAGACAAACGTCCAGCTTTTGCTGCCACAGCAAAGGTGCCAGCGGGGAAAAGTAATGCTGGTTCTCACTGCCTCCTGGAACCCTTTCAAATGCCACAGACAATTTGGCCCTCTCTGCTTTCCTGTGGACTCCATCCTCAAAAGCACCTGTTTTCGCTTTCGGCAGCCTCCGGAGCAAAAAAGACAAACGTCCAGCTTTTGCTGCCACAGCAAAGGTGCCAGCGGGGAAAAGTAATGCTGGTTCTCACTGCCTCCTGGAACCCTTTCAAATGCCACAGACAATTTGGCCCTCTCTGCTTTCCTGCGGACTCCATCCTCAAAAGAACCTATTTTTGCTTTCGGCGCCCTCCGGAGCAAAAAAGACAAACGTCCAGCTTTTGCTGCCACAGCAAAGGTGCCAGCGGGGAAAAGTAATGCTGGTTCTCACTGCCTCCTGGAACCTCTTCAAATGCCCCAGACAATTTGGCCCTCTCTGCTTTCCTGCGGACTCCATCCTCAAAAGCACCTGTTTTCGCTTTCGGCAGCCTCCGGAGCAAAAAAGACAAACGTCCAGCTTTTGCTGCCACAGCAAAGGTGCCAGCGGGGAAAAGTAATGCTGGTTCTCACTGCCTCCTGGAACCTCTTCAAATGCCACAGACAATTTGGCCCTCTCTGCTTTCCTGCGGACTCCATCCTCAAAAGAACCTGTTTTCACTTTCGGCGCCCTCCGGAGCAAAAAAGACAAACGTCCAGCTTTTGCTGCCACAGCAAAGGTGCCAGCGGGGAAAAGTAATGCTGGTTCTCACTGCCTCCTGGAACCCTTTCAAATGCCACAGACAATTTGGCCCTCTCTGCTTTCCTGCGGACTCCATCCTCAAAAGCACCTGTTTTCGCTTTCAGCAGCCTCCGGAGCAAAAAAGACAAACGTCCAGCTTTTGCTGCCACAGCAAAGGTGCCAGCGGGGAAAAGTAATGCTGGTTCTCACTGCCTCCTGGAACCTCTTCAAATGCCCCAGACAATTTAGCCCTCTCTGCTTTCCTGCGGACTCCATCCTCAAAAGCACCTGTTTTCGCTTTTGGCAACCTCCGGAGCAAAAAAGACAAACGTCCAGCTTTTGCTGCCACAGCAAAGGTGCCAGCGGGGAAAAGTAATGCTGGTTCTCACTGCCTCCTGGAACCCTTTCAAATGCCACAGACAATTTGGCCCTCTCTGCTTTCCTGCGGACTCCATCCTCAAAAGCACCTGTTTTCGCTTTCGGCAGCCTCCGGAGCAAAAAAGACAAACGTCCAGCTTTTGCTGCCACAGCAAAGGTGCCAGCGGGGAAAAGTAATGCTGGTTCTCACTGCCTCCTGGAACCCTTTCAAATGCCACAGACAATTTGGCCCTCTCTGCTTTCCTGTGGACTCCATCCTCAAAAGCACCTGTTTTCGCTTTCGGCAGCCTCCGGAGCAAAAAAGACAAACGGCCAGCTTTTGCTGCCACAGCAAAGGTGCCAGCGGGGAAAAGTAATGCTGGTTCTCACTGCCTCCTGGAACCCTTTCAAATGCCCCTGACAATTTGGCCCTCTCTGCTTTCCTGCGGACTCTATCCTCAAAAGCGCCTTTTTTCACTTTCGGCGCCCTGTCGTGCTAAAAAGACAAACGTCCAGCTTTTGCTGCCACAGCAAAGGTGCCAGCGGGGAAAAGTAATGCTGGTTCTCACTGCCTCCTGGAACTCTTTCAAATGCCACAGACAATTTGGCCCTCTCTGCTTTCCTGCGGACTCCATCCTCAAAAGCACCTGTTTTCGCTTTCGGCAGCCTCCGGAGCAAAAAAGACAAACGTCCAGCTTTTGCTGCCACAGCAAAGGTGCCAGCGGGGAAAAGTAATGCTGGTTCTCACTGCCTCCTGGAACCCTTTCAAATGCCCCAGACAATTTGGCCCTCTCTGCTTTCCTGCGGACTCCATCCTCAAAAGCACCTGTTTTCGCTTTCGGCAGCCTCCGGAGCAAAAAAGACAAACGTCCAGCTTTTGCTGCCACAGCAAAGGTGCCAGCGGGGAAAAGTAATGCTGGTTCTCACTGCCTCCTGGAACCCTTTCAAATGCCACAGACAATTTGGCCCTCTCTGCTTTCCTGCGGACTCCATCCTCAAAAGAACCTATTTTTGCTTTCGGCGCCCTCCGGAGCAAAAAAGACAAACGTCCAGCTTTTGCTGCCACAGCAAAGGTGCCAGCAGGGAAAAGTAATGCTGGTTCTCACTGCCTCCTGGAACTCCTTCAAATGCCACAGACAATTTGGCCCTCTCTGCTTTCCTGTGGACTCCATCCTCAAAAGCACCTGTTTTCGCTTTCGGCAGCCTCCGGAGCAAAAAAGACAAACGTCCAGCTTTTGCTGCCACAGCAAAGGTGCCAGCGGGGAAAAGTAATGCTGGTTCTCACTGCCTCCTGGAACCCTTTCAAATGCCCCAGACAATTTAGCCCTCTCTGCTTTTCTGCGGACTCCATCCTCAAAAGCACCTATTTTCGCTTTCGGCAGCCTCCGGAGCAAAAACGACAAACGTCCAGCTTTTGCTGCCACAGCAAATGTACCAGCGGGGAAAAGTAATGCTGGTTCTCACTGCCTCCTGGAACCTCTTCAAATGCAACAGACAATTTGGCCCTCTCTGCTTTCCTGCGGACTCCATCCTCAAAAGCAGCTGTTTTCACTTTCGGCAGCCTCCGGAGCAAAAAAGACAAACGTCCAGCTTTTGCTGCCACAGCAAAGGTGCCAGCGGGGAAAAGTAATGCTGGTTCTCACTGCCTCCTGGAACCCTTTCAAATGCCACAGACAATTTGGCCCTCTCTGCTTTCCTGCGGACTCCATCCTCAAAAGCACCTGTTTTCGCTTTCGGCAGCCTCCGGAGCAAAAAATACAAACGTCCAGCTTTTGCTGCCACAGCAAAGGTGCCAGCGGGGAAAAGTAATGCTGGTTCTCACTGCCTCCTGGAACCCTTTCAAATGCCACAGACAATTTGGCCCTCTCTGCTTTCCTGCGGACTCCATCCTCAAAAGCACCTGTTTTCGCTTTCGGCAGCCTCCGGAGCAAAAAAGACAAACGTCCAGCTTTTGCTGCCACAGCAAAGGTGCCAGCGGGGAAAAGTAATGCTGGTTCTCACTGCCTCCTGGAACCTCTTCAAATGCCCCAGAAAATTTGGCCCTCTCTGCTTTCCTGCGGACTCCATCCTCAAAAGCACCTGTTTTCGCTTTCGGCAGCCTCCGGAGCAAAAAAGACAAACGTCCAGCTTTTGCTGCCACAGCAAAGGTGCCAGCGGGGAAAAGTAATGCTGGTTCTCACTGCCTCCTGGAACTCTTTCAAATGCCACAGACAATTTGGCCCTCTCTGCTTTCCTGCGGACTCCATCCTCAAAAGAACCTATTTTCCCTTTCGGCGCCCTCCGGAGCAAAAAAGACAAACGTCCAGCTTTTGCTGCCACAGCAAAGGTGCCAGCGGGGAAAAGTAATGCTGGTTCTCACTGCCTCCTGGAACCCTTTCAAATGCCACAGACAATTTGGCCCTCTCTGCTTTCCTGCGGACTCCATCCTCAAAAGCACCTGTTTTCGCTTTCGGCAGCCTCCGGAGCAAAAAAGACAAACGTCCAGCTTTTGCTGCCACAGCAAAGGTGCCAGCGGGGAAAAGTAATGCTGGTTCTCACTGCCTCCTGGAACCCTTTCAAATGCCACAGACAATTTGGCCCTCTCTGCTTTCCTGCAGACTCCATCCTCAAAAGCACCTGTTTTCGCTTTCGGCAGCCTCCGGAGCAAAAAAGACAAACGTCCAGCTTTTGCTGCCACAGCAAAGGTGCCAGCGGGGAAAAGTAATGCTGGTTCTCACTGCCTCCTGGAACCTCTTCAAATGCCCCAGACAATTTGGCCCTCTCTGCTTTCCTGCGGACTCCATCCTCAAAAGCACCTGTTTTCGCTTTCGGCAACCTCCGGAGCAAAAAAGACAAACGTCCAGCTTTTGCTGCCACAGCAAAGGTGCCAGCGGGGAAAAGTAATGCTGGTTCTCACTGCCTCCTGGAACCCTTTCAAATGCCACAGACAATTTGGCCCTCTCTGCTTTCCTGCGGACTCCATCCTCAAAAGAACCTATTTTTGCTTTCGGCGCCCTCCGGAGCAAAAAAGACAAACGTCCAGCTTTTGCTGCCACAGCAAAGGTGCCAGCAGGGAAAAGTAATGCTGGTTCTCACTGCCTCCTGGAACTCCTTCAAATGCCACAGACAATTTGGCCCTCTCTGCTTTCCTGTGGACTCCATCCTCAAAAGCACCTGTTTTCGCTTTCGGCAGCCTCCGGAGCAAAAAAGACAAACGTCCAGCTTTTGCTGCCACAGCAAAGGTGCCAGCGGGGAAAAGTAATGCTGGTTCTCATTGCCTCCTGGAACCCTTTCAAATGCCACAGACAATTTAGCCCTCTCTGCTTTCCTGCTGACTCTATCCTCAAAAGCGCCTTTTTTCACTTTCGGCGACATCCGGTGCTAAAAAGACAAACGTCCAGCTTTTGCTGCCACAGCAAAGGTGCCAGCGGGGAAAAGTAATGCTGGTTCTCACTGCCTCCTGGAACCCTTTCAAATGCCACAGACAATTTGGCCCTCTCTGCTTTCCTGCGGACTCCATCCTCAAAAGAACCTATTTTTGCTTTCGGCGCCCTCCGGAGCAAAAAAGACAAACGTCCAGCTTTTGCTGCCACAGCAAAGGTACCAGCGGGGAAAAGTAATGCTGGTTCTCACTGCCTCCTGGAACCTCTTCAAATGCCACAGACAATTTGGCCCTCTCTGCTTTCCTGCGGACTCCATCCTCAAAAGCACCTGTTTTCACTTTCGGCAGCCTCCGGAGCAAAAAAGACAAACGTCCAGCTTTTGCTGCCACAGCAAAGGTGCCAGCGGGGAAAAGTAATGCTGGTTCTCACTGCCTCCTGGAACCCTTTCAAATGCCACAGACAATTTGGCCCTCTCTGCTTTCCTGCGGACTCCATCCTCAAAAGCACCTGTTTTCGCTTTCGGCAGCCTCCATTGCAAAAAAGACAAACGTCCAGCTTTTGCTGCCACAGCAAAGGTACCAGCGGGGAAAAGTAATGCTGGTTCTCACTGCCTCCTGGAACCTCTTCAAATGCCACAGACAATTTGGCCCTCTCTGCTTTCCTGCGGACTCCATCCTCAAAAGCACCTGTTTTCACTTTCGGCAGCCTCCGGAGCAAAAAAGACAAACGTCCAGCTTTTGCTGCCACAGCAAAGGTGCCAGCGGGGAAAAGTAATGCTGGTTCTCACTGCCTCCTGGAACCCTTTCAAATGCCACAGACAATTTGGCCCTCTCTGCTTTCCTGCGGACTCCATCCTCAAAAGCACCTGTTTTCGCTTTCGGCAGCCTCCATTGCAAAAAAGACAAACGTCCAGCTTTTGCTGCCACAGCAAAGGTGCCAGCGGGGAAAAGTGATGCTGGTTCTCACTGCCTCCTGGAACTCTTTCAAATGCCACAGACAATTTGGCCCTCTCTGCTTTCCTGCGGACTCCATACTCAAAAGCGCCTTTTTTCACTTTCGGCAGCCTCCGGAGCAAAAAAGACAAACGTCCAGCTTTTGCTGCCACAGCAAAGGTGCCAGCGGGGAAAAGTAATGCTGGTTCTCACTGCCTCCTGGAACTCTTTCAAATGCCACAGACAATTTGGCCCTCTCTGCTTTCCTGTGGACTCCATCCTCAAAAGCACCTGTTTTCGCTTTCGGCAGCCTCCGGAGCAAAAAAGACAAACGTCCAGCTTTTGCTGCCACAGCAAAGGTGCCAGCGGGGAAAAGTAATGCTGGTTCTCACTGCCTCCTGGAACCCTTTCAAATGCCACAGACAATTTGGCCCTCTCTGCTTTCCTGCGGACTCCATCCTCAAAAGCACCTGTTTTCGCTTTCGGCAGCCTCCGGAGCAAAAAAGACAAACGTCCAGCTTTTGCTGCCACAGCAAAGGTGCCAGCGGGGAAAAGTAATGCTGGTTCTCACTGCCTCCTGGAACCTCTTCAAATGCCCCAGACAATTTGGCCCTCTCTGCTTTCCTGCGGACTCCATCCTCAAAAGCACCTGTTTTCGCTTTCGGCAACCTCCAGAGCAAAAAAGACAAACGTCCAGCTTTTGCTGCCACAGCAAAGGTGCCAGCGGGGAAAAGTAATGCTGGTTCTCACTGCCTCCTGGAACCCTTTCAAATGCCACAGACAATTTGGCCCTCTCTGCTTTCCTGCAGACTCCATCCTCAAAAGAACCTATTTTTGCTTTCGGCGCCCTCCGGAGCAAAAAAGACAAACGTCCAGCTTTTGCTGCCACAGCAAAGGTGCCAGCAGGGAAAAGTAATGCTGGTTCTCACTGCCTCCTGGAACTCCTTCAAATGCCACAGACAATTTGGCCCTCTCTGCTTTCCTGTGGACTCCATCCTCAAAAGCACCTGTTTTCGCTTTCGGCAGCCTCCGGAGCAAAAAAGACAAACGTCCAGCTTTTGCTGCCACAGCAAAGGTGCCAGCGGGGAAAAGTAATGCTGGTTCTCACTGCCTCCTGGAACCCTTTCAAATGCCACAGACAATTTAGCCCTCTCTGCTTTCCTGCGGACTCTATCCTCAAAAGCGCCTTTTTTCACTTTCGGCGCCCTCCGGTGGTAAAAAGACAAACGTCCAGCTTTTGCTGCCACAGCAAAGGTGCCAGCGGGGAAAAGTGATGCTGGTTCTCACTGCCTCCTGGAACTCTTTCAAATGCCACAGACAATTTGGCCCTCTCTGCTTTCCTGCGGACTCCATCCTCAAAAGCAGCTGTTTTCGCTTTCGGCAGCCTCCGGAGCAAAAAAGACAAACGTCCAGCTTTTGCTGCCACAGCAAAGGTGCCAGCGGGGAAAAGTAATGCTGGTTCTCACTGCCTCCTGGAACCCTTTCAAATGCCACAGACAATTTGGCCCTCTCTGCTTTCCTGCGGACTCCATCCTCAAAAGCAGCTGTTTTCGCTTTCGGCAGCCTCCGGAGCAAAAAAGACAAACGTCCAGCTTTTGCTGCCACAGCAAAGGTGCCAGCGGGGAAAAGTGATGCTGGTTCTCACTGCCTCCTGGAACTCTTTCAAATGCCACAGACAATTTGGCCCTCTCTGCTTTCCTGCGGACTCCATCCTCAAAAGAACCTATTTTTGCTTTCGGCGCCCTCCGGAGCAAAAAAGACAAACGTCCAGCTTTTGCTGCCACAGCAAAGGTGCCAGCGGGGAAAAGTAATGCTGGTTCTCACTGCCTCCTGGAACCCTTTCAAATGCCACAGACAATTTGGCCCTCTCTGCTTTCCTGCGGACTCCATCCTCAAAAGCACCTGTTTTCGCTTTCGGCAGCGTCCGGAGCAAAAAAGACAAACGTCCAGCTTTTGCTGCCACAGCAAAGGTGCCAGCGGGGAAAAGTAATGCTGGTTCTCACTGCCTCCTGGAACCCTTTCAAATGCCACAGACAATTTGGCCCTCTCTGCTTTCCTGCGGACTCCATCCTCAAAAGAACCTGTTTTCGCTTTCGGCAGCCTCTGGAGCAAAAAAGACAAACGTCCAGCTTTTGCTGCCACAGCAAAGGTGGCAGCGGGGAAAAGTAATGATGGTTCTCACTGCCTCCTGGAACCCTTTCAAATGCCACAGACAATTTGGCCCCTCTCTGCTTTCCTGCGGACTCCATCCTCAAAAGCAGCTGTTTTCGCTTTCGGCAGCCTCCGGAGCAAAAAAGACAAACGTCCAGCTTTTGCTGCCACAGCAAAGGTGCCAGCGGGGAAAAGTAATGCTGGTTCTCACTGCCTCCTGGAACCCTTTCAAATGCCACAGACAATTTGGCCCTCTCTGCTTTCCTGCGGACTCCATCCTCAAAAGCACCTGTTTTCGCTTTTGGCAGCCTCCGGAGCAAAAAAGACAAACGTCCAGCTTTGCTGCCACAGCAAAGGTGCCAGCAGGGAAAAGTAATGCTGGTTCTCACTGCCTCCTGGAACTCCTTCAAATGCCACAGACAATTTGGCCCTCTCTGCTTTCCTGCAGACTCCATCCTCAAAAGCACCTGTTTTCGCTTTCGGCAGCCTCCGGAGCAAAAAAGACAAACGTCCAGCTTTTGCTGCCACAGCAAAGGTGCCAGCGGGGAAAAGTAATGCTGGTTCTCACTGCCTCCTGGAACCCTTTCAAATGCCCCAGACAATTTAGCCCTCTCTGCTTTCCTGCGGACTCTATCCTCAAAAGCGCCTTTTTTTCACTTTCGGCGCCCTCCGGTGGTAAAAAGACAAACGTCCAGCTTTTGCTGCCACAGCAAAGGTGCCAGCGGGAAAAGTAATGCTGGTTCTCACTGCCTCCTGGAACTCTTTCAAATGCCACAGACAATTTGGCCCTCTCTGCTTTCCTGCGGACTCCATCCTCAAAAGCACCTATTTTCGCTTTCGGCAGCCTCCGGAGCAAAAACGACAAACGTCCAGCTTTTGCTGCCACAGCAAAGGTGCCAGCGGGGAAAAGTAATGCTGGTTCTCACTGCCTCCTGGAACCTCTTCAAATGCCACAGACAATTTGGCCCTCTCTGCTTTCCTGCGGACTCCATCCTCAAAAAGCACCTGTTTTCACTTTCGGCAGCCTCCGGAGCAAAAAAGACAAACGTCCAGCTTTTGCTGCCACAGCAAAGGTGCCAGCGGGGAAAAGTAATGCTGGTTCTCACTGCCTCCTGGAACCCTTTCAAATGCCACAGACAATTTGGCCCCTCTCTGCTTTCCTGCGGACTCCATCCTCAAAAGCACCTGTTTTCGCTTTCGGCAGCCTCCCATTGCAAAAATACAAAACGTCCAGCTTTTGCTGCCACAGCAAAGGTGCCAGCGGGGAAAGTAATGCTGGTTCTCACTGCCCCTGGAACCCTTTCAAATGCCACAGACAATTTGGCCCTCTCTGCTTTCCTGCGGGACTCCATCCTCAAAAGCACCTGTTTTCTCTTTCGGCAGCCTCCGGAGCAAAAAAGACAAACGTCCAGCTTTTGCTGCCACAGCAAAGGTGCCAGCGGGGAAAGTAATGCTGGTTCTCACTGCCTCCTGGAACCTCTTCAAATGCCCCAGACAATTTGGCCCTCTCTGCTTTCCTGCGGACTCCATCCTCAAAAGCACCTGTTTTTCGCTTTCGGCAGCCTCCGGAGCAAAAAAGACAAACGTC